>NW_027107000.1:318364-338685 GCF_000696795.3 Halyomorpha halys
ATAATTTTTTTTAAAAATGTAATAAGCAGAAACTGCTCGTAGATTCCGATTCCTACAACACTTACTTGACAAACGCACTAAACTTCCCATTCACTACAAAAAATTAGTATACACTACGATAATCAGACCAATTTGGACATATGGAATTGAGCTCTGGGGCTCTACCAAACCATCAAATTACACCCGCATCCAATCCTTACAATCCAAAATCCTACGTAAAATCCTTGATTTTCCTTATTACATTACAAATAAACTCATCCACAAAGACCTGCGTCTTACGCAGATATGCGTCTTTTCATTCCAAACTCCTTACCCATCCTAACCCTATAATTAATTCTTAATCTTTCATCTTTAACAATCCCTGATAATCCTGCGAGGTGTCTGAAAAGAAGATGGCCACGGGACCTTCTAATTTAAATTAATGCTTGAAGTACTATCAATGGGTGGTTCCTTCCCAAGATTTTCAAGTGTAAATGAAACATTCAACATATTTACTTATTGTATTTATTATTTGTACAGTTGTAAATCACATTAAATAAATAAATAAAAAATGTAATAAGCTCTTTGAATAATTTTTCGACTTTTAAACTCTCAAATTTCCTGACTTTTCGGGTCTTCAAATTACTGGGGAGATTACCGTTCTCCCCCCGCCCCCTTCGCAACGACGTCCTTAGTAGCTAGATACCATGAACTGGAATGACGCATGACGCCCTTAAATTTAAAAAAAAATAAAGAAAAATAACTTAAAATACAAGAATTTTTATTTTATTTATTCTTTACTTTTCTGTTTGATAAAACGATATATATGTTCATTACTATTAATATTAAAATGAACTCAGTTTAGAAAGCATACCCTCCAAATTCCCAACTAAATATTTTGTAAGTTTAAATCTCAATTTTTCAGTTTTTCAAATTATTGGGGGATGACACCCCCCTACTCTCTCTAATAATCATGTCCCTGCAAGTACCTACTTTTACACATACCATAAGGTATTCCAGGCCCACCTTTGGACATTAAAATACGATAGATATCATTAACCCTAAATTAATTAGGAAAAATAAATAAGTACAATTTATACCGCAGATAGTTAGTCACGAAGATAATTAATAATTGATACTGTTACCAATTGATATTGGTATAAGAATGTCACAAAAAAAAAAAATGTGCCAAGCATCTTTTTTTTTATACTTAAAAGAATTTCAGGTACAGCGCCAGCCCCTATTTTTAACTGAGGGACCATTAAATAAATCATTAGGAGTCTCAAAGTAATTGAATGTCAGTAAAAATGATGGGATGAGAGAGAGTACGTAGCCAAATATAGTTAGATTTTACGACCTGGAGGTTCTGAGGGGCAGGAAATCGGGGGGCCGGACAGATATGAAGAAGCTGGTCTTCCAGAATATGAAATTAAATTTTTTTATATAATATGAACTTTTTTTGCACCTAGGAAAAATATATTTGAGATATATTTAAAAATCGTCCTGCTCTTGGTTCAAATATCCTAAATTTTTGCTCCTGTTTCGGGGTTGTTAAGGTAACGCCTTACCTCATTAGTCTACAACGGCTTCAGAATTTATGCTAATAGTAGTATTATGAATTTAATTGATTAATTTTACTTACTTGGCTGGGTCCTGGCCTTTAGTACTGATTAGGACCACCTTCTCCCCCCTGTGGAGGCTGATCCCGTCGTCGGAGCGAAAGTCTTGACTTATAGTGAACACCTCTCCAGCGCCCTGAAATATCCAATATCTATAATGAATATTATGTAATAGTCTTTTTTTTTTAAATAATACTTTTTATTTATTGATAGATATTACAATCTGCCACACAGTTGTGGGCAATAGGTAATAGTGATGAATGATCTCATACATACTAAAATAAAATAAAATAAATAAATGAATAAAAAAAAAAAATAATAAAAAAACTCTTAAAATATATACAAACAAAAGAATAAACAAAATGAACATAATCAAACTATCTGTATGAAAAATAAATAAATAAAATAACATAATGATAAAATAATATAGTCTCTAGTCACATTTACACTCTAATATACAATATTTACACAATCGACCTGAGGATCCCTGAGCCCACTCTATCCCCCACGTGTGAGGGGTAGAGCAGAGCTCAAAAGATTCCAGCGCATCCCTCTCGTCGCATCACTGGTCCTATGTAATAGTACTATTATTAAATAAAACCCAAGTAATCTATTATTAAGGTCAACATTTTTGTTGATGTTTTAATAATTGAAACTTTTAATAAGAACAATAACCAAAATCTTCATTTGTTGCTTATAAATTTTACCTTTTGCAAAAACTAGGACGATAATTGGGATTTTAAGCTATTGTAACTAAATAACTCAAACACTTTGTGCCTGACAGATTATCTTTTCTTATCATTCTTTTTTATGTCAGATATATTTATTATATTTTTAGTTAAACTTAATTTTCTTTATCTTGTATACAAATTATTTCTGTTATGTTATCGGTTTTTATTATACTGACTAAATATTTACACATATTAAGTCAATATAATATAATATATATATATAATTTATTTTTGTTCTAAAGTATCAATTATTTTTATCATTTAATTTTGTTTCTTTGGTTTAGTCGGTATATATGGTAAGAATGGATTATTAGACACTAATACAAATAGCCCTTGACTTTGGCAGCTTGTATTATTATTTAAAATCGTGAAAATATTCGACAATTTGAGCAAAAAAATGAGTACTGTACCAACATTACTTCCTATGATACAGCTCTTCCAAAAATAACCATTTTTCTCAAAGAGACAAATTTTTGTAGTACTCTCTCATTTTGTGACATATTCCTTCAACCATAACAGTCACATAGAATAACTTCAGTAAATTGAATTAGCTTTCATTTCGGCCCATAAGAGTATGTTTAACCTCAATGGTTCTCATAAAAATGGTTGATAACAAAAACATTGAAAAGTCCGTTTTGAGAGATATATGAAAAAAAAAATCCGTTCAAGTTGTAATTATTCAATTTGTTATTTGTCCAACTTGATATTAACACTTGGACAATTTTTTACGTTTTGAGTACAATTATTTATTCATGTTTTATACTATTTATGACTTGTTTATTATTTTTTAAATGTTAAATAAATTACAATGAGGGGTGAGGTCCCAGGAACAATTTAAATTAATAGGATTAAAAAATACCAGCAAACAACTAACCAGTAGGAGAGGAGATATAGGTTTTTGGGTTGGGTTTGAATTTTTTTGTTTGTTGTTTTTTCAAAAGTCATAAAAAAAAATTAAAAAAAATGCTATGATGTATAGATTTGAAAAAAATTTAAACTGAAAAATAATATTTTATTGGTTTTAAAAAATAAGAACAATTAATAAAACGATGGCGGAATAACTGAAAAACCTAATATTTTCCAGAGCTCAGTATCTTTATAGCCATCCAACGAACAATAAGAATTAGTAAAATCTTTTTGATAGTAGTATAAATTTGGTTTATAAAATACCAATTTTTCCTCAAATAATCAAAAATAAACATGCGAATTTATTTTGGTAAATATCATGAAAATTGCTACGAACCAAGATAATCATTAGATACCAACTTAATGGTACATGTACAGAGCCTCAATTTGAGTGATAATAGACGTCTGTGCATCCAGTAGTACTAGATATAAGGTTTTCAAATGTTTTTTATTTTCTAAATCACTAGCAATCAAGATTTTACGAATCTATTTTGGCAAATATCATGGAAACAGCAATAATTCAAAATAACCATTAGAAAATACCTTATGGTACATACACCTAAATTCTATTAGAGTGCAAATATACATCTGTATATTTACATCTGTAACAGAAAATTAACGTTTTGTAAATTTATTATGGCAAATCTCAGGGTCTATCAGTTACAGATGTTAAAATGAAGAACATTACAGAACTTAAAATGAAGTTGGGTAAATGTACCATAAATTAGTTTCTAATCAATACTCTCTAAGCTTAATCAACCAAGTCGCGCAAAATGGTCTTTGTGTATGTATGTATGTAAACAACCAAGCTTCAAAACGAAAATGTGTACAGTTTTTTTTTACTATTTTCTCCTAAACGGCTCAAACGACTTTGATTAAACTTTGACCTTAAGGTTATATATTTATAACCTAATTATATGTACAATTAAATGATTTTAAACATTAGCAAAGTCTTTTCTGAAAAAAAAATTAACCATCTCTGATTGTTAGTCATATTAAGAAATGCACAAAAATGAGCTATGAATAAATTTTATTATTAACTAAAGAAGAAAATATATTTTTTTTTTTTCGAATTCCAATGGTTGTTATGACAAGTCATGACGTTTTTACTATTGTCATAACAACCATGGAAACATGCGTTCAGGGATAAATATACGTATAAATAAGCAGTAATAAATTAATTTTATTTTGGCGAAAATTTAACAAGCCTGGTGAGAATGTCATTACCTAAAATTTCCATTTTTAAGGGTCATTGAATATTTTCTTGATAGTTCCGAAAAATGTATTTATTGGTGGATAACGAGTAGCTTAGTGTAGCAAGAAATCCTTTTTAGCTTAATATGCCTACAAGTTATGAATATAATATCCTGTTAAAATTAAATAAAATATGACTATATAATTTTATAACTATTAATTACTAATGGTTTTGAAATAAACTGAATTTTGTGAGGAATGCAATGAATATCGACCGATAGGGAAGTAAGGATATAGGCTTCTGTGGAGGCGTGGGCATAGTTTACATGGCGTTTGTTTTGACTGATGAATGTATTTACTGGCCAGTACACCTATCACGTGACTGAAGTGTGTTCCGGTCTAAGGTGCTAATGAAGCAAGTTATTCCTAGATCCCGTCATTTTATCCAGATTATATGTTAATATGAGTATATATAAAATAATAATAAAATATTGCCAATTGTGATAAATGAGAGAAAATTTATAAAATATAACCAAAAACTAAAGAGGCTTTTCATAAAGTAGTCCAGAATTTTTCTTTAGGGAAAGCAAGAGAGGTTCGTTCTTAGGCTCTATTAAAATAAATAAGAGCAAGTTTTCACTGAAATTAAAAGTTATAAATTTTTGGACAAAATTTCCTATGAAGGTATTATAGGATTTTATCCAAATCCAACATTATTAAATTGTTAGAAAGCAGAATAGCAACTCTTCCAATCCATTCCAATAACTTTTCCATTTATGTTTTTATAAAAAAAGGAAAGGAAAGCTAGAAAAAAGTAGTATCAAATAAAGAAGAACTCCTTAATTTTTTAAATTTTATTTTTACCTCCGGTTGTAATTTGTTTCGGTAGGTTTATGTTATTTTGTGCAGTTTATAGGAGACGAAATTATTCCTATATTTCAAGTAGATAATAAAAAAATCCTATAAAAAACCAAAAAAACTAATAAGAAAAAAATTTACAGGATTATTACTCCAAGCGTGAACGAAATAGTCTCAGCACGACCAGCGCCCAGTTAATTACGTATCGGACTTGACCGTTCACGACTATCTTCTTAATTTCAATTTGGGCTCATTATTGTATCTTATTTATTTTTTTATGATAGTTAAAATATTAAAATTGACATTTTTAGGAGGAAATCCTGTTAGAAGCATAGCTAAAAATTAAGAATTAGTTCGGTCAACAAGGATAAATTGAACGATGGTCAGTGACGCGAAAAGCCATTATAGGGCCTGGGCCTCCTCCAAAAGTCTCCGCCATTTAGCCTTTGGCAAGACTTTCATGAAACAGATTTCCTGTATAAGAAGAATTTAATATAGGCTTGAAATAGCAACTTACAGAGAAAAAAATTATTGATCTTGTCGTAAGTTTTATAGCATACATTTTGCGAGATTCACTGATTTGAATAGAAAAGAGACTTTAAATTATCAGGAAATCAGGTCAAAAAAAATTTAAGCATTATAACGAATTAACTATTAATCAATATCAACACTTTATTAATTACCAAATAACATTGTGTACATATATTACACAGTGTCTCCACATACAAGTTCACCGCTTCTCCCCCCCTCCCCCCTCCAACTTGAACAATTTTTGATTTTCACTGAGTCATAACAGTGATATATAGTATATCCTTTGGGTGTATAGCTGTTGTTTTAACCATCTCTAATGTCCGTGCGAACTCCGGAATTACCCATGGAATGATGTATTTTTTTTTTACGGATTTTGATATTAAATCAGACTTTATCGGCGTGACGGCATAAATCACCAAAAAATTTAGCAGGCTGTTTACTTTTTTATGACGATTTACCTGCGAAAATTCGAACCCTAAAGAACAAAATAGTTTCAGAATATTATTTTCCATAAAAATCCGTCATCATAATTTGAAGAGTTTTTAAGTCAGGTTTTATTATCATGAGAGCGAGCCATTTTAGTATCCTCGGAAAAAGATATTTTTTTAAATATGATTATTTGATTTTTGCAATGTTTATGGGCATAACATCAACGAAGAAAAAAGTTTTTAAAGATTTACGCCTTCAGGACGCGGCGGATCAAAATAGTACCCAATATGAATTATTTTTAAAATCCAATTAATCAGAATCCAAAAAAAAAAAGTGAGCTATTCTACTGGGGATTCCAGAGTTAGGTGCTCTAGAGAAGTATTGCAGTAAGTTAGAGAATTAACAATAGCTTCAAAAGATAGAGCAAATCTATGGTTATGGCTCAACATAAATCATGTCGATATTCCTTAAATCGTAGAGGTTAAGGGGAGTGAAAACACCCTGTGTGAGAGTATATATATAATATACTCATAAATAATAAATAATCATTATGGTAAATATCGTGTAATATCGTATGAGTTTCAGTTTCAGGTATTTAAGGTTAAACGTTTTAGATTTTTTAAATTTCAATGATTAAAGCTGCCCATGGAACTACTTTATGTTAAATACTAAAATGTAAGCAGCAATATCTTCGGGTGCAGTGTAAGCAGCATTATCCCTTGTAAGATTCTTGATAAATATACCTACTCTACCCAGTCCACAAAGTAAATTAAAAAATATTGTCCTATACTTAAAACTCTTTCGACAATCTTCTTAAATAGATATTTATGATAAACAACTTTTTTTTATATGGTAGTTCACTTAGAAAAAAAATGTATAAAAGTTATTTATATCACAATATTAATCTGAACAGATGAAGAAGAAATTAGAACCACTTTTTCAAACCCATCTTCTATATATTTATAAAAAACCTTTTACAAAATTTTCATTATTTCAAGTGACGTTTCAGCTCTTTAGCTATTTACAACCTATTTATTAAACAGGTTAGATTAATACTATTAATTAAAAGGAAATGATATTAAAATACATAAACTATTTTACCGTTTTCAATTAATGGTTAGGATTATTTATTTTATACAGGATATTGACAAATAGGATTTGTGAAAATGATAGAGTTATAAAAAAATCTTTAGGAGTGGAAATGCAGGGAATCTGAGCACTTTGAGTAGTATTAATAATAATATTCTTTATTTATTCTGGGATTGATCCCTTTAGAATAATATTACAGGTGTCAAAATTAGGCATTAGAGCCTTAGAGTAAAATATGAAATGAAAATAAAATTATAAACCATCATAAAAAATAATGAATTTGAAAAAATTAAAATGAACAGTAATAATTAAAAAAATATATAAAATAAAATTAAAACAAATAAAATAAAAACATATGTCATGTCATAAAACATTAGGTGACTAACTTCTGATGATAAAAAAACAAATACAATTAAACTGAAAATAATAAATGAAAAGGTACAATTTCTCCTAATATACATATTTACAAGTATAAACGAAAATTTATTATTCCCATGTATTTATAACACCATAATGTTTTGGATCGATACGGAAAATGTCGAGACTGCCTTCACATAAAAACAATATACTTTCTTCATCTAAAAACAACCGTAAATTTTTCTTGCGATGTCAATTTAGATCAAGTCCAAGGAAGTGTTTGCGCATGCGATTTTTCGGCATTATATTAAGTTATTTAAAGATAGAGCGAAATATAATATGACAGTGAGAAAGAGCTGTTGAAGACAGTACTGTTGCCACGTTACGAGGCATGCCTCCAATATGTCACGGCCAAGTCTAATAAATTAACCTAAAATATTGCTTTAGTCTGTTATAAATTGAACTTGAAAGGTTTTACTAGGCTAGACTATGTAATGAAAGGAGAAATATGAATTTCAGGGTTTCAAAGAATGCTCACTGACAAAAGATCGCAGAGGATCATTCTCGTACAAAAAATTGATTGTAAACCGAGAAGGTCCTTGAAAAGCGTTACGAGATGTCTTCAAGAACAGATATCTCCGCCGAGACACCATGATCTGGTTATTTGTATATCACTATCGTAAAATTAGAAAAATGAATTAGATGATTTCACATTGTTAATAAGAGAAAATTTGCAATAAGGGGTTAATGAAAATTTTTCTTTCAAACCAAAACACGTTTGTTTACAGGTTGTAGTACGTCTAGACAGAATGCAGTACTTTACTTTCATAAGGAATATTTACTTATGTTTATTTCTCTAATGAACAACTTCATAGTGGTTTTTTTTCCAAGACCACGAACAACGTTATGAACTGTATTAAATAATATATTAATAAAAACTTAAAATAAAATTATATAATAATAATAATTATAAAAACTTATTACAGTTTCATTCTTTATGTACTTATTTGTATCTGAAAATTTCAGATTTTTGCAATGTTTCGGCCTATTCGATTTTCATTTTCACCCCAGCTGCAATATTAAAATATATTTTCAAACGCCTTTATTCCTTTATTTTTCTAACAATGATTAAAACAATTAGTGAAACTAACTTAGTCAAACAAAATTATGTAAAATTGTTCAACAAGTTTATATGGCCTCATTTTACAAATGCAACAGTGAAAAAGACTATATTTGCCTAAATTCTACAAAAACATGACATTCTCATCTCCAATAAGGTTAAGAGGTTTTAAACATTTTTTTTCGTAATTATATTTTATGAAGGCACTATAAAATGAATTTTATCAATATCCCCTAAGCTAAACTGGAGTCGAGGAAAATTCAGATTACTAGGTTCTTGAAAGAGAAAAATCTGACGTCATCTGATATGGTCTCTACATCAAATGAAACCAAGTCGAAATAACTGCAGGTTTTCCAAGGTGGTAGAGCGCTTGAAACCTCAACATATCTCATTTGTATTTTTTTCCTCCCTGAATTTCTATATGTTAAATTCATTCTAATTCTGTAGGCTAGAGGAAACGTAAACAAAAGATATAATATATTTTTTTTTTTGTAATGAAATACAGAGAACCAGAAAAAATGTGGTTAAAGATCAACAACTCTAACAATTTAGAGCAAAATTAAAAATAATTACGAATGGGAATCAATTAGAATTTGAACTAATGAACTTTAGGATCCACTTACCCAAGTTCACCTAATATTTTTTTTATTTCCATTCTGGTAAAATGTACGAAAATTTTACTTGCTAACAGGACTCGGATTCAACATTTTTTTTTTTTTTTGTAAAAATTATAAATAGACTTTCTAATGTTTTGGTTATTTATTTAATTTTTTTATTAGTATCTATTACTCTATTTTGTCATTTTTCATATTTCTTTCGCTGTGATTTATGTATTTTATAGGTTCAAAATTTCATTGATTTTGTGTTTTGTAAAAATACATGCTTAAAAATTATTTTATTTATCAGTAATATTACATTGATTTATGAGTTTGGATCTGTACTAATGACTATAATCGCCAAAATTATGTGGTGGGCATAAGTATGCTATTTAGTGTATTTTTTTTCACCTGGTATTGGAAGGGTTCAAGTATGTTTGTATATGCATTGTTACAAATAAACAAGTTCATAAATAAGTAGAGGGGGGTTGGGTTATAAGGGAAAAATAGGTTAAAGATAGAACGGATTCTCATAAAGTGTTGGTTTCTTTATAACATACCAAAAGTCTAGAAAAACCTATACTTGCCAAATATGTTTTTTTTTTGCCACCATATTGATTTTTTCCTTTTTAAAAATCTTAAGAAGAATTAATTTACAGAATATTTCATCTTAGGAAGTGTTATGTAATCATTTTTAAAAATTAAGAATAAATAACAAAATGTTGGCCGAAAATATTTTTCATTCAGTGCTCAACATCTTCAAAACATCATAATCAACAACAAAATAAAACGTTTTTTAAAAAATTAATGCAAATTTGTTACAATATATGACAATAACAAACGGATTTTGTAATATTAGATTTTTCTTGACTTTTGGTATGCCATGTAATAGCATTTAACAAGGACGAACGAAAAAAATTCAAACCCTGTATTTGTGAGAATTGATAGCACACACAAACATTTATCTCTCGTACTGTATTCACTGTTCATATTGGGACAGTTTTTGGATTTTTCTGTACTCATGATCCTTCAGCTTCCATGGTTTATTTTATTTCGTGTATGTTCCTATTTCTCTATAGCTTTTGATTTATAGTTCAGTACTAAAACTCGAAATAACTATTACAGAAGCTCTGTAAAATATTTTAAAATATTCGCAAATATAACAGTTCTTAAATTGAAATAATTAGTAATAATGATGAGCACATTTAATAAAAATTTCTTTTAATAATATTATTAATCAGAGACGTGTGTTTAATAACTACATAGTCGATTGTTCTTGGTTCTTTAATCCTTCTAGAAATTTAAATATCGAAGAAAAGCTAATTTCGTATCGATTTACAAAGTAAAAAGATGTGTAAGCATTTTTTTGGCACATTAAAATATTAGTTGTATTTAAATTTGTTTAAAATTGGTGTTTAATCTCCTTTCCCTTATCTATGAGTCTGAACGAAACTAATAATGCAATGATAACAAGAAAATATGAAACCAAAGGTAAATAAAATTAACGAAAGGCTGACAGTAGTAAGTTTTATTTCTCTTAATTAAAAAAAATAATTCATTATTTTTTTTAATGTTATCGATTTTGACATTAAAAAAAAATAATGAATTTTTTTTTTAATTAAGAGAAATAAAACTTACTACTGTCAGCCTTTCGTTAATTTTATTTACCTTTGGTTTCATATTTTCTTGTTATCATTGCATTATTAGTTTCGTTCAGACTCTTAGATAAGGGAAAGGAGATTAAGTGAATGAAAATAAAATATGTCATTTTGTTATCGTCAAAAAGTAATTAATTTTTGTTTTATTTGCTGATTCAAAATATTATCAGTTTTTTAAAAGTATTTTAAATTTCACGAATTCAATCATTATTTACTAGTACCTCATATAGTTAATATGTATATAAAAATATTTATTGGAAGGCTATTAAAGATTAATAAAAATTAAATTTTAAATGATTTATGAATGAAATACAAAAAACACATGCAGTCCTTTGAGAAATTCATTTATGTACTGCACATTTTGCAAGTCCATAATTTCAAAATACTTAATTTATCGTAATTTTTACATAAACAATGGACTATAGGATCTATGCTCATTTTCCCCCTACATCCAATTAATTTATGATAACTTTTAAACTAAAAACTATAGTGTTAAGGTTAAAAGAATGGACACATAGACTGATAATGTTAACATTTTATTTAATATTTATTACATTTTTATATCAAAGATCCATTAACTAGTTATAAAATAATAATTATAATTACAACTCATAAAACTTGTCTAAATCAAACAACAAGCAATGTTTCACACAGCAGTAATAGAAACACTAAACGAACTGCTTAGACAATAATACGTTTTATTCCTCGTTATGATGAGCATTTCTTTTTTTTAAAACAATACATAGAAAAAATAAATGAACTCAAATACAAGGTAACGTAATCGAATTCAAAATAAGTATTAAAAAAGAATGTAAAATTTAGTTCTATAATTCAGGAAAATAAAACACAAATCTACAATAACCATGGGATTTCAGTTACCTTTTCAGGTATCTGTTAAATGACCATTTAAGTCTCAATTACTAGGAACATCAAGCACTTTATTTACAATATTCTAATAAGAAATGTTCTTTGGCAAAGGCGTCTTACCCGAACATAGATAATCACTTCTTTAAATTAAGATACGAGGAACTTTTAATTTATAGGTTATCTATACCTCAAAATATTTTTCATTTACTGTACAAGAAATTGAAAAGGAAAAAATAAGAATGGGTGAATGAACTCTATTGTCATAAAAGAGGAAGAGTTTATTTTAGAATACGCCTGACACTTAATAGTACAGTTTGCCAAAGAGTTGGTCCCTTATAAATCTCACCATTATCTGTGGCATACTCAATATACAATTAATCCAATCACAGCCAATAGTTTTAAAGCTAATATGAAGGTAACGATCAAAAGGTATTGGTAAAGTAAATCACTGGTTAGTACAAAAAAAAGTAAAGGCTGCTAAGTGCGAGGTTGATATTACAAGCTGTTCCTTATTAACATTACCTATGATGCAGAATAGTCTGAATAAAAATTATACAAAATAAAATTATTATTTGAAAGTTCAAGAGAATTCTTTATCACAGCACTTCCTCTATTTGGTTTCGATTACACTTTTAAGAGGTGTATCAACCATTTCACATTTGTAAGACGAAAACCAATGAGTAGCGATTTTCGGCAACTTCAAGGCACTGAACACATGCTTTGGTTGAAAGTGATGAAGACCTTTCTCGTCTAAGACAACGTAGGGTACCGAGCCAGTTAGTACCGAGTGTGCAGCTTCCCTAGGTATGACAGCTTGGATCCCGTTTTTGATTATAACTAAGATACTGTATATCCGTTTGGTTCGAGTCAAGAATTCTTCCATCGCCAACGAGTTTTGCGAAAAGAACAAGGATGAAGGAACACTCTTTGACGATATTCCGTCTTCAGGAACTACCAAAAGTGCACCGCTTTCCCGTACTAATTGCCGCAAGGACGGATCACTTCTTGCACCGTAAGGGTCCATATGGAGCTTCTTCAAAGCAGCTATCAATTCAGGCTTGCGTGCAGCAAGTTGCCTCATTACTGTAAGCCTTCGAAGGATTTCCAAAGTTAACCGATCTCCCGCTAAAATATCAGTACATTTTGGATTCGAAAGTATACCCAAAAGAGCTACCGCTGTGTCATGCATATCTAGGGCTTTTGCCAATCCTACAGCTTCTAATATAAGAGATTTTAAATTTAGGTTTTCCGTATCTTTCAAAAGATCAACTATATTCATTTCAGAAGCCTCACGAACAGCTGATACAATTATTTTGTGCAAAATATCCACTACTTCTCTCTCAGTTCCCAACGTTTCAATACTATCAGATAATCGTTCCATTATTAATGGAACGATTTCAGGAGATGTTTCTGATAGTTTTTGCAGCGCACAACATACTGTACCCTCTTCATCATTTAAAATTATATTTAGTTTGTCGATGACTTCTAAAGGTTTTGAATGACAGTTGAGAAGTTCCTTGAGAATATTTAACTTGTTTAGTCTTTTTAATGGCGAGTCTTTTGAAGTAATATACGAATGTAATCTGTCTACGCTTTGCAACATATTCGAGGAAAATTCTTTTTCAATAATATTTGATATTAATTTGTAAGCCTCTTCGTCGTTTTTGCAATGAACTACTCTTTCTAAAATTCTGTTTAATGTATTGCATTCTTCTGACGAACCTGGAATTTCCCCTAATTTACCCAACTGAACAACAGCAACAATTATCTGGCTTATTTTCAGGGTGGTTACCGGGTCGAGAGCAAGTTTTTTTGAAAGAGCGCAAGCTACCGACATTGCTGGGGCAGTTTTGACGTCGACAGCCGGTACTTCAATACTCACTTGTCTACCTATTCCCATGCCTGCCTCAGAAAGTTGACGTAACATTTTTGAGTCTATTGACATTTCCCAAGATTTCACTGACGGGACACATGATCTAGGCTGAAGAAGTCCAAGCTCTTCCGGACTTATTTCGAACCCTTGTACCGTAAATTCTCGATCTTCCTCGCTGTCACCAATAAGATCGGGAGCGATGAATTTAAGCCCATCATTTGTTTCTACAACTTGGCCAGGTACAAAAGTGACATGATCACCAGCTTCAACAACTCTTCCGGGAACGAATCTAGGTCCTTCTGATGTTTCGACTACTTCACCAGGAACGAATTTTGAACCTCCCTCTTCTGTATAAATTACCTGCCCTGGAATAAAAGTTGGACCAGATTTAGTCTCAACGATTTGTCCGGGTACAAATTTAGGTCCGTCAGCTGTCTGTACCGTCTGCCCAGGAACAAATTTCGAAACACCTTTACACTGTATTATCTGACCAGGTACAAATTTAGGACCTTCTGAAGTTTCAATAACTTGTCCAGGAATGAACTCTTCGCCTGAATCAGTCATAACAACTTGGCCGGGAACGAATACACCATCAAGAATAAGACCTGGTACAAACTTGACTTCTTCTCCTCTTATGAGTTTTCCTGGCACCACTTTTCCGGCAGGAAGCCCGACCGCTGAACCAGGAAAAAATTCGACACCAAGCTTAGATTGTACCATATGGCCAAAAACCCCTTCCGAAAAAACTGGAGTATTTCTTTCAATATATTTAGTATTTTCAAACAGAATTTCGTCTGTATTTTTAGCTGATACAAATTCTATTTCATTACCTATTAGTTCAGTTCTCCCAGGAACAAATTTCTGACCCGAATCAGTAGTAACAACTTGACCTTGTACAAACTTAGAACCATCTTTAGTTTCAACTGTCATGCCAGGTACGAATTTCAAAATATCTTCCTCAACGGTTTTGCCAGGTACAAAAATGGACTTACCATTTTCTATTATGAATTGACCTGGCATAAAGCCTTCTTTCGTCTCTCTCCCAGGGACAAATTTTTTTCCTTCCTCAGTAATCACTGTTTTTCCAGGCATAAACTCCCATCCCCTTTCAGTCCAAATACTCTGGCCTGGAACAAAGCTCTTATTGCCATCAACTATAACATACTGTCCAGGAACAAATTCCGTACCCTCCGATGTTGTGTTAGTCAAGCCTGGCAAAAACCGGTCATCTGCTGTTATCTGCCCGGCCACAAATCGCAGTTCATTTTTAGCATAAACAGTTTGTCCTGGGACGAACTTAATTCCTTCAGGCGTGGACATGAACTGACCTTGGACAAACTTTTCTCCTGCATTAGTAAGTGTTGTCGTACCGGTGAGAAACACTTTCTTTCCTTCGACAGTAAAAATCTCTCCTGGTACAATTTTACATTCTTGGTGAGATTCGACGACAAAACCAGGAACGAAACTATGGCCACAAGGTGTGAGAACTGTTTGCCCAGGAACAAATAATTTCCCATCTTCTGTAACCAATTCTTGACCAACAACCATTCTTTTTTTACCTTCAAGATCTACAATAACACCTCCTACACTTTCCCCGCCACTTTCAAAAAATGTAATAGAACCTTTTTCGAGAAGGGGAGTGATCTGCGATATCTCTTCCAGATGTGGGAGCAAATCATTATCCAAAAGGATTTCCGGTTTCAAAGTTTTCGCAAGTTCTTCATTAGACAAACATTTGAGTCGCTCTTGGATAACGGAATCTGGTTCAATAATCAAAGGCTTAAAAGGAGCAATGACCGAAGCAGGTTCCAAGCCAATGTACGATTCAATCATGTAAGGCTGTTGTATCAGTCCTGGCTTAGATTGGCTCAAGTCCAGACTGATAGGAGCAACAGAAACCGGCGTCGGTAATCTCGTGATAACAGGTGATGTCCCAGTTTCTTCAAACTGATCCCACACCCAAGATTCAAACGATACTGTAGGAATTTTCACTTTAGAGATTTCCGCTCGTTTCCAACTCCTCATTTCTTTTTTAGGTTTTTTCTGAATCACAGGTTCATCGACCATTTCTTTGTCCTCGAAAATCTTTCTTATACGCCCGGTAGCTGTATTGTCCTTACGAATAGCTACTCCTTCTCCTTCATACAGGTCACAAGAAAGATCTTCTACATCGATTTCTTTCATCTCAAGGGAAACATCACCTTGCTTCAGTTTCAGAAGTACGGTATCATTGTCTTTAGCCAGCATCACGTCACGGACATCTCCATCCCTAACAGCTGCTTCTAGTTCAGCAGTAAAAACTAAACTACATTTCTTTTCCTTCACTGTGTAAACGTACTGAGCATTTTTACCGTTTTTAGTTTTAGTGTCTAAGATTTCTTGAAGATTAGGGGCATCATGGAGGCATGGGAAAAAGTACTTATAACCGTTTATAATGATGTGTGGCTTAGACTGTTTTCTGTTTCTAGGCTTACCAACAAGTACGGGAATATAATGATGGCTGGGCAGACCATAAGCTTTTCCAGTAATACGGCAGAATCGCTTGGCGTCTGCTGGTGATATAGGCGGTAAAAGCGGAAAGTAGTTGGGTTTAGGGAGGCCGCGGCTCTTCCCTGTGATCCTGCAGTAGGTGGCCATCCTACGGCGAACACTAGTGCACTGGCCCCTGGCACTCGCTCAACCCCCTACTACGACCCCCTTCCACTGCCCTATACAGCTATTAATAATGGAACGACCTACACACCTATGGACAATTACTCAGCATTACATTATATCAATTTACCGTCGTTTAATATACTAACTAGACGATCTAAACGTGAAGCAACAATTGCCGTCGTGCCCATCAGGGGCTACGTGTACCAACTAATATTTATTATTTAGCTACGGAACATAATTAGCACAATTATTGTTTTATTTGATTTATAAATTTAATTAATAAGTAATTTATTAAGAATACAAATAAAAAGCTTTGCATATAAAATTGGTAAAATAAAGAATCAACATATTGGAAATTTTGTTTCGCATCATTGGAGAAAAGAATTATCTAAAATTGAGTATAAAATTAAAATATAAAATCCACCTCTAATCCATTATATAATTAATAATATATAGATTATTAAGTATGTATTTATTAATATATAACCTATATATATGTATAAACTCATAAATATAAATAAAAAACATTGAAATTGACATCATAATCCAATTTAGACCAGGAAGAATACCATCTTGGGTTCTTTTAAATATAAAAATAGTTTTAATGACTTGACTGGATTGCAAAACTAAAAAGTTAAGATTAAGATTTTCTTTATTTGATGAAAAATTGTTTTGTTCTCCAGGACATAAATTAGCTCATGAGAAACAAAGCCTACGAAATCGTCAGGATATTTTCTATATACAGGCATGCAATGACAAGTACTTCTTAGAACTATATGTTTCTCTTGAGATTCAGACATATAATAACTTCATTATTTAAGTACCTAACCGTTCGTTCTCACGGCGTTGAGTGGAGCAATATATTGCTAATGATACAGTATATTAACACGTATCGACTACGTCAAGCCGAACTTGTTGCTTTAGTGCTAGTTTCAACAATTGAGCACGGGACGTATAACTAAGGGGATGACTGAGAACAAGGAAGTATAAAATCTTTGCATAACAACCATCTCTAATTGTAATCAAGCAAGGAATAACAGTTCCGGAAGGAAGTGCCTGCCAACTAAACACATTAATAGAACTTGTGAAGTAACGCTGGCGGGGCGACAAGACGAAGCGGTATTTGTTGTTGGGATGAGTCAGAACACGTGCTTTTGAGAGCGATTATTTATTGAAGCTTACATATCCCCCTTCCCATGTATGGCACCAGTTCCATTTCTTGTAGTAGCCGATTATCGAAAAACGAAAATAGGAGGAGGAGCAGAGATAAACTACACTGAAGGTCAAAGGATGATAAGGAAGTCGCTCATAACAAAATCTGAAATCCATAAATAGTTTCTTTTGAAATATTTATGCAGTGCCAAGGCTGGGTTATTTTATATAAAACAGGTATATTTGTTTACTGTTAGCTCCAATAGCATTGCCAAACATTCCAATTCTGAAGCTTCTTATAAATAACTATTGTAGAAAATCGACGAAGTTTATATTATATTTATTATCCGAGAAGTAACAGTGTTATATAATAAATAAATGACAAGAAAACAAGGTATCTTGACATAAGATAGTCCAGACTGAATACTTAAAAGGTTGATAGTTACAATAAAAACCATTACATTTAACGAAATTTAACAAAAACAATCCAATTTTTGGTTCGAAAAGTTAATTATATTTATATGTATTATGAATATGTTGGTATTAATAAATAATATATATCTAAGTTTCGAAATTTTATTGTTCTCATATTTCTGCCATAGTGATTTTTCTGATTTTTTTTCTTAAACTATAGGATTTTGTCTCAACCATTGTTTCCAAGAATATTTATATTATTGTCTCTTACATGTCTTCAGAACGTTAAGTTTAAGTTGCTCCTAGTACAGCCAAGTTACAATGGCAGATGCCAATTCTTAGAATGAGTGATTTAACTAATTATGTAATTGTATTACAAAATATATATATGTCATATTCATACCCCAAAGAAAAAATAAAACTTTTTTTTTAAACGATATGAGTTTTTTATGTAATTACTAAAGACTAAAACCAGAAAATATGTAGAATAAAAATTGAGATAAATCAAATATCACTAAATTTAATTAAAAGGAACCGGTACTTACAATTATGTAGGAACTGCTTTTGTTTAATTCAGACATCTGTTTCCAAAAAATTGTAATTATCGATTCCCTTTAATTAAATTTATTTATACTTGATTAATGTATGACTTTGTATATTTTGATGTTTAATAATTAGTTAAGAAAATCAGTTTTGTTTTTCTACAAAACTCTCGAAACAAACCTACATCCTATTAGCTCCTTGCTTGCACCTATCTGATTTAATATTTTTAATTAAAAATGATTAATCGAAAAAAAATTCAAATATACCTTTAGACTATCATTTCTAAACTAGTTTTTTGTATCAAGTGGTCTTGACTTGGAGACAAAGCTGTTCAGATTTTCGAAAAAAGTATAAGTGTATTTATTAAGTATAAGTTCAAGGCATCTTTATATAAGCGGTCTCCTTATATACTTCCTGGTTTATTACCATTTGGGTTATTTTAAGGACCTAATTTGAGATTATGTTTTCGGTCATTCTGTACTAGCTGAATAAGGTCATTAATGTCCTCATCATAAGGTTGAAGAAGGAATTCATGCTTCACTCCAATTTAACAAAGTGATAAAATAATAGGATTAATCTTCTTCGAAGATTAGGATCTTGTGCTTAAAATAATAGACGACTATATTGGTTTTTTTATACAAATTAAACAGATCCCTGTAGAGTATAAAATAAAATTATTTAGATATTTATTATTTATTCAGCTATGCTGAATGGTCTGATAAAACAATTTAACTAAAAAAAAAATAAACTTTAGAATATAAATAATCGAAAACATTTTATTCAGCGTACTGCAAAGGTGGAGAAAATTATATTACAACTTAATAAGCTTGGTGAGTTATGATTATTAATTATTAGAAATGTATTTTATAATTAATTAAGAACAATGTAAATATGCACAAATTAACTAAAGTGTAATATTTATTGCATTATAACTGGGAGAAATATTGTGCAGTCCAACAAAATATATTTTTTATCTCGATTTAGCTCATGTTTCGAAACGAAGAAATTATCAGTTAGCAAGGTAATTAGCAAAACTTACGTAATTTCATCAAAATAATAAAGTAATACAAGAAATTGCGCCTCAAGTACCTGAGCAACAACTTCAAGATCAGCTCTGATAAGTGAGTATTCTATTTCATCAAAATATATCCATATATGATCACAATAAATCAATGATAATTTTGTCACTTCCTTTGTTATGAATGGTTGGCACAAATGCACGTTTGGAATAAACTCAAAAGCAACTTAACCGATGATAGTCTTTGATTTCATTTCAGTTGGCAATAAACCAATGTGGGACAAGACTCTGTCAAGAGATTTTAAAAAAATATTACTTGTGTACATAAATCACGACGGCCAGAAGTAACGTCAGGGTATTTTCCGTACCAGGTCGGAGATGGAATATAAATGTTTTAATGTACAAGGTTATATGGGGTCTCGAAGGACCTTAAATGTTTATAATTAACAGTTTAAAAACAGGATGCATCGTCTGATCTCTATTTACTCAGGAGTTCTACCAAGAAGGGACATATTATATTGAATATGTTTATTAACAATAGGCCAAATATTATCAATAATTAATCCTAAAATTTTATAGTTCAACATCCTTGCTAAATGAAACGTACAGACACGAGATTTCATTATATTTTTTAATGTTCGTAAAATCCTCAATGCTCCTTATTTTGTTACTAATAAAACCATCCATAAAGACCTAAATGTTCCTTATGTAACCGATCTCGCCCGAACCCGA
>NW_027107000.1:339753-347701 GCF_000696795.3 Halyomorpha halys
TCCTGTGAAAAGTAAGTTGAGCCCTGTACATAAAAGCCCAAAAATGAATCGTTTTCGAGACAGAAATTAGGCACGGATCAAACTTCATTCTAAGGTTAGGATGAACTTCATTCCATAGCGCCATGGAATTCTTATCACATATTTCGTTCTTCTTCTGCTCTTTAGTATTAGGCCAATAGTCTTCAAAGTATACTTTAAGACACTGAATGAAATATCACTAAGTTCATTAAGTACCTTACTACGGTATCGTCACTGATAAATATTGTTAAAATTGATTTTTACAAATTTCCCTTGATAATTTTACCCTACTAGCCACTGTGTTAATAAAGTGTGTAGTTATTTACTATAATCCATCTGTGTGTAGATATATGGCGATTGAGTGAACAGCTTACCCGATTTCAAATTTTCATGTCTCAAATTATCAAGACCCAACATTCTTACCTCACCTAAAACATCTGTTCAGGTACTACCTAAATACGAAGTCTCAGCGAGTAAAATTCAGGGTTAATACAAGCTTACAGATAGCTGAATCTTAAACAGAGGGCCTTCCGTAGCTCAGTGGTTGGACACAGTCTTACTATTCTGAAATCTATTAGCGGTGCTGTTTTTGAAATCCGGCCTGGGGCGTTGTCTTTTTTCGTTAAGAGCGGTCTCACAAAATGACAAAAACCTCGACCCTCAACCATGGTGAAAATAATGGGAATACAAATAAATCAATTTTTACCTGGCTTTATGAAAAATTCCAATGGCATTAAACTATTTTAAAAAATAAAAAATAAATAATCTTAAAGAGTAAAACCGTTGTGAAATGTTCCAGCGGGATATAATTATCATTATATACATATAATTATCTCCTATATTGTCATTCTTGCTAATATTGGATAATATTATTGTCATTTAATGAATAAAAACTATATTACTGTTAACAATCATACATTTTTAGGAGAATAAATTTCTACATTCAATATAGGAGATAATTATGTGTTATATATAGGTTATTTTTATCAGCAACCTGAAGATGGGGGATATTTCCCGAAACGTTGTTGCTGATTATATGAAATAAATTATTGCAGCTGAAAAAGGAAGAATTGTGTCATTCATTCACCAAATCCAAGACAATATTATATTCTTTATACCATGCTCATTCGTATAACGCGTATACTTCGAATGAATTAAAGAGAAGAAAAGATTTGCAATGGCAGAATTATCGTAGGAGTAAACTAGTTATAATAATTTTCGTTATTGTTTAAAATACCATTGTTTCAATGGCATATTAACAAAATATTTAATTATCTGATTTTATTGTCACATTTTTAATAATAAACCAGAATTAATTTACATTTATTATAATTTGCAACTTAGTTGTTTAGAAATAGTTTTGATATGTTACTTATGTAAATGTATAAGTAAAATATAAATTTAATTACAATTTTATTAGTTTTTTTTTATCATAATATGCTTTCGTTTTATTAATAAATATCGACATTACACATATTTTTTTGTAATTGTTCTATTTGGATTTTACTACTATATTTCAAATTTACAGAATTCCGCTAAGCGGAATCAAGACAGCTGGTTAATCCATGTTCTACAAAGTATTAAGAAAAAATAATATTCAATACAAAGGTAATATGTATATAAATACATGATGAAGTTAAATTTATTAGACCATAATTTAAAAAAAATCTACAAACATGATTTAATTTAAGTGTACCAATGGTCTTTAAATTTTTCAAAGTTGTCAAATTAAGTTTTTGTCTTGCGTTATCGAATAAGTTTTTTTAGAACTTCATTTATTTTACTTTTACTGCCGGTTAAGCGGAGTCCAGTAGTACTTGACCTTTATATTTTAATATTTTAATTAGCATTTTAATTATTAACTTGTATATATTAATATGAAGCATCTGAATTAAGTTATTAAAATGTATTACAGCAGTTAAAGAATACCCAATAATAAATTTAAAAAAAAAAAATCCTACAACTGCTCATTAAGGACAACTAACTACTGATTTCCGACTTCATAACTGTCATGACATAGGTTAGGTAGAACAACTACCTGGTTTATTTATAATAATAAATAAATATTTATAATTCTATACTCAGGCTAATGTCAGGTGGCCATTTTTAGACTTCGTGGCCTACTTTAACTAGACCCAATAAACGTTTGACAAAGCACATCAATTTTCTTGAAAGCTTTTAGTGTGAACTAGGATTCAAAGTCGTTAAAAGTTTCCAAATAATATTTCATTGGTATATATAATATTCATCCAAATAATATTCATATTTTATATATAAAATATATAAAAACTCATTGATTCATAATCATACAGCAACATATTCCTTTTTCTTTTATTAAATTATTATGATGAATTTATAAAAACTCTAAATTTTAAATCAACTAATTTGTGATCAATAGATTGTAGCTGTTATTAAATAAAACTTAAAAGCAACTTGCATAATAATGTTACGCTTGTTTTACTTTAAAATACAATTACTTAGTTTATCTTTATATTTCCAATCAGAATCTCACGATACTTTAGTACCTCTTCATTGTATATACATTTTCTAAATATGTCTGTCATCTATATGTTGTCATAGTTCTTTTAATGGCAGATTAGACGAGAAAAGTTTGTAAATTGGTCCATAGAAACCAACTATGTTATTCAATAAAATTAAAATGAGTGTAAGAAATAACTGCTTAGATATTCCGTTTAACATAATATAATAGTTTAATATAGTATTCAATATATTATACTAAATATTATAATTCATCATAATATTATTTAACAATATAGTATCATATGAAACATATTTAATCATATCATTAGGAGTAGTTGTTGACAATCCTCCCGCACCTCAAAAAATTTAAAAATCATTTTAAATAAGTGCAAAATTAAATGCACTTATATTTTTATTATTCCATTATATTTTTATTGTGCGAGCCATTGGTAAACCTTGTTAAAGATTTAAATTCAGTCGTTTCATTTTCAATAATTTATTGTAATTATAGGTAATAAAAAATTTAAGACTTAATGATTGAATATTGTGAAGTAGAAATAAAATAACGTGTATTTTTAATAACCGAATAAATATTTTTTATTCTACATTATTTTATTTCAAGAGAAAATTTATACTAAGTATGAAAAAAGAAACATTGGTTATTTCGTCGAATTATATTTTTCTTATTTCTGTTTTACTCCAGTATTTTCGAGTGTTTTTTTTTCGATGATGACTGCCTTTAATCACCCATTGAATCCTAAGCGTTTATGATGAATTTTAGAAAGTAGTGCAAAGTTTCTCTAGTGAATTAAATTTTTTATGAAGAAATTAAATAAATAAATATCAGAACAAGCTAACGGCTTTTTCCTTCATTTATACTCTCGCTTATTGATGAAGTTCAATATTTTTGTACTACAGAGAGAAGGTCAAAAATGTCAAAAATACAAAAAAAAAAAAAAAGTCGAACATCTTTAGCAAAGTAACCTACTTTGGCACTATTTCATAGGGTTTTTTTTCGCGATTAAGTCTTATTGCCTCCCTTCTATCTAACACTTAGCATTTATGTCGAGATGACGCACCAAAGGTGGGCATAGGCGACGACTCATTTAACCTGATACGGTGTCGAATGACAGCCAATTGCACTTGACCTAACAATAAAACTTGGTAGCACTTGCATAGGGCGTTCTAAATCCACACTGTCCTGAGCACTTTAAATAAGTCATTTTAAATAAGAACACTAAATGAGAACGTTCAAAATGGAAAGGTAAAAATAAATAAATGGATTACAACATTTTATATATATTTTAGAATCATCCATTGTTAAAACAACTATATCGAGCCGACGTTTCACGATTTTTTTTACCGTATAGTCGTAAGGCATGACTATACGGAAAAAAAAATTTTTCTTTAGAAAAAAAGAATTTCCTTAACAAATTATTAAATAATAAAATGAACAGAATACAAATTAAGATTAATAAATAGAAAAAATACAATTGTTTAGTAAATGTGTGTTCTACATAGCAGAACTATGTTAGAGTGAAATAGACAATCCTCCCGCACCTCAAAAAATTTAAAAATCATTTTAAATAAGTGCAAAATTAAAGGCACTTATATTTTTATTGTGCGAGCCATTGGTAAACTTTGTCAACGATTTAAATTCAGTCGTTTAATTTTCAATAATTTATTGTGATTATAGGTAATAAAAAAATTAAGAAGTAAAGATTGAATATTGTGAAGTAGAAATAAAATAATGGGTATTTTTAATAACCGAATAAATATTTTTCTTTATATATATTTTATACTCTATATATATTTTAGAATCATGCATTGTTAAAACAACTATATCAAGCCGACGTTTCACGATTTTTTTTTCCGTATAGTCGTAAGGCATGACTATACGGAAAAAAAAACATTTTCTTTAGAAACAAAGAATTTCCTTAACAAATTATTAAATAATAAAATGAACAGAAAACAAATTAAGATTATTAAATACAAAAAATACAATTGTTTAGTAAACGTGTTTTCTACATAGCAGAACTATGTTAGAGTGAAATAGAGAAATGTAAGAGTGATTTTAGTTTTTTTTTTTGTTTCTATTCATTAATTTTAATTTGTTTTTTGTACATTTTGTGTTTATAATAAGTTAAGGAAATTCTTTTTTCCAAGACTGTTTTTCGCTATAATATCACCTCAATATAATTGTATTACTATTGACTGATCTTCAAGTATCACAAAAACATATATCATTAACAGCCAAGAAAAAAGATCCGAAGATGTTTTTCAAATATTTAATACCAGCTAAATGGTGATAAAATAGGACTCCATGACAGAATAGTGGCAAGAAAAATGAAATTTTTATTGTTTCAATGAATAAAATTTATTCCTTTATAAGTCCGACATTTCGGCCAATTCGGCCATCCTCAAGGACAGTCTTAATACAATTTTAGAACCACATTTAAAAAACAACTTCATACGGGCTATTCTGCCCAAGTCATTTATATCAGTCCACAAATTACCCTAGTTAGTCAAATTGTTCAAATTAAATTAAAATGAATCATTACAACACAATAATAAATTATACATGTATAATAAATAAACACACGATCATTTTTAACAAAGAAAGCATAATAGCCTGCATGAAGTTGTTTTTTAAATGATTTGGTTCTAAAATTGAATTAGGATTGTCCTTGAGGATGGTCGAATTGGCAGAAACGTCTGATTTATAAAGGAATAAATTTTATTCATTTAAACAATAAAAATTTCATTTTTCTTGCCATTATTCTGTCATGGAGTCCTATTTTATCACTTTTTAGCTGGTATTAAATATTTGAAAAATATCTTCGTATTTTTTTTCTCGGCTGTTAATGATATATGTTTTTGAGGTACTTGAAGATCAGTCAGAGAGAGAGAAATGCGTTATTCATTCATGCTGCCCAAAGACACCGGGTTGCTACATTACACAGCATACTTATCGATCCGTGATCGGACATATATAAATTACATATTTTTACATGGTATAATAAAATAGAAAGAAAACATTTTTTCCCCCACAGTTTTCTTTTACAATTACAAATATATTGTATATGTATATAAGTAATACAATTATATTGAGGTGATATAGCGAAAAACTTAGAAAAAAGAATTGCCTTAACTAATTATAAACAAAAATCACTCTTACGTTTCTCCATTTCACTCTAAAATAGTTCAGCTATTAAGATTGTCCTTGAGGATGGCCGAATTGACCAAAACGTCGGACTTATGAAGGAATAACAAATGTTTTGAGACTAAAATGAATAAAATTTTATTTATTCAAACAATATTAACCAGTCTCAAGAAAATGTTAAGATTATAAATAATGAAATTTTTATTTTATAATATAAATAATAACAAATTATAATTAATAAATATACGATGCATATAATTATGTAACATGAATTTTGAATTAAATGATTGTATTAGTAGGTTCACATCGTAAATGTTTTCAGGTGTTCCATACAACCGAATGTCAATACAAAGACTAAAATAAGATATTAAAACATTCAACCAAAGGTTTTAGTGAATTTTTTCGAGGTAAGGTGCTCCGAACTCTGTGATCTGTTGAACGCGTTCGAAACAGCGTTAGTGAAGCCATTTTTTAATAGATGCCACGTGTTGGAACGCATTTTTAACACGTTTCGAGCCCATTTTTTAACAAAATATATTTATTATTATGAAACCATCTGAGAGAAACAATGTCTAAATCCTTCTGTGAAAAAATGTACTTGGCCGTGTTTGTAACTTAACTACTCAAATCAAAAATTATACTCATAAATAAGGTCATAAACGTATAAACAATTTTATTATTAAAAAGAAGGTTAATTATTTATTAATGCTACATATTAACCATACTCTTCCTTTTAAAAATTGATATAAATTATATATGTGTATTATAAGACTAAATAATAAAATAATGAGAAGTTATGAGCAATATTCACTTCATAACGTCACTATAAAATATAATTAAAAATAATTGTTTTCTGTATATTTTGGATTTAACGCCCTGTCAATAAAACTGTCGTATTCTAACGTAAGTCCCACTCATGGCTGTTATTAAAGCAATATAATTCTTAAAAAAAGTTATATTAAAATTAATACAATTCTAAATAAATATGTCCAATCAGGTAAGAATGAAAGCACTTTTAAAAACTTTCAGATATAGAGAACATCTTTATAAATACTTTCATAGTTCCTAAATACTCCACGATCCTAATAAATTTCCAATAAAATTGAGCGACACTAAAGATGAAATCCAGCATTTGAAAAAAAAATAAATAAAAAAGAAAATTTCATCTCTTATAAAGTACCAATATGAAGAAACTCAATGCTTTAGCATAAAGTAATATATCTTAATGATTTGGAAACATCCAATAGAAACATGTCTTAATTATATTACTCGTTAAGTATTAACTTATCTGAGCATACGTTTAATATCAGATAATGGTAGGTTATTTTATATTTTTAATAAACTGGAGAATATATGGGGTAAATGATTCCTCAACCAAAGACCCATAATGCTTATTCTAAAAGCATTCTATGGAATTCAGAGATTTATTAACAGAGAAAAATTGCTAGTATAGTACAAGAATTTTGTTAGGAAGATTATCTTGAATTTCTAGTTTCGTTGACGAAAAAATCCTGTAAGCGTTAAAGATTTATTTTTTCCATTTTTGAGTAAGAAGGTTCTAAAAAAAAAACCATAGATCATAAAAATCTTATACTGATATAGTACATCATATAGTATAGATTATAAGCACATTAATGCACAAACTCAAAAGGCCATAATGTATAAATCATTAAAAATACGGTTATTCGGCAAAAACCTTACATGTCTAGAATGTTCCTAGCAGGAGCTCCACTTGTCAGCCATGCTTCATGCAGAAGCCCCTGGAAAATGAGTGAAAGAAAGGTTCCGAAGAAGTAATTAAGTCCACGAAAATGCATCGGGGCATTTTGCTTCTTTATAGTCAGAGTATAACATTTTGAATCACCCATTTAGTTCTAGTAAAATTCTTGATTCCTACAGAGTATTTGAAATTAAATAAAATCAGGTACTTATTGGACGAAAATATGATTAAAACAAGAGGGGTTTTAGTCGGCACCCCTTAAATTGAATTTCATGGTATTATTTTTCGTTGATTACTGTTATCCATTTTTGTATATAATTAGTAATTACACCTCAACTTTCTCGCCTTGTTTAGTTATATTGTTTTAGAATTCGTTAAACTAAAGTTTAAATTTTGGCGCTATCCTCACCACGTATGCCGATGACACATGTGTGCTAGCTGTTAATAATAACCCTTTAATTGCATCCCAAACTCTTCAATCCCATATCACAGCCTTCGAAGAATGGTGTTGTAATTGGAGGATTAAAATAAATTCCAACAAATCCCATCAAATTACCTTTACCCTA
>NW_027107000.1:352491-353812 GCF_000696795.3 Halyomorpha halys
TACCAACTAGTCATAGTAACCAATCATATAACACCATAAATGGTAACCATAAATACCAACCAGTTGGTTTCAATTAAAGAGCCCTGACGAAGCCCTGCAAACGTTGGTTAATAATAAATAGGTTTCTTTTGCTATATTGATACCTTTATTGACCGGCACCCGGATTATCTTCCTCCGATAAAACAAAAATGCTGAAATAATATAACAACAAGGTATCAGAAATGCAAAATCATATCTAGTGCAAGCAGTACGATTTGTAATAGCTTTAGATCACCTCTTGCTCACAAGTTAAACGACCTAGCCTAGATCGCTCCTTATCATTCTGGCATCTAGCCAATAGGATTTCCAGAAACGCGTTGCCAGAATATAAACAAGAAAAAAAAAAGGAAAAACAAACACCTAACGTTTCAGAAAAGTAAACTAGTTAATTCGAGATTGCACTACAAAATATAAACAAAAATATAAAGTTCAACTGAGACGGTGTCATTTAATTAACTTTTTAGGCAGTAATTAAAAAATATATATCCATAATTTAAGTTTTTTTTTTTTATTAATATAAAGCAATCTACAACGAACGTGGTGTTTGCCTAGTTTTCTATAGGTGACCAACCTATCCTAACAATAAGGATCAAATTTTTCATTTTGTGGGACCGGCACTTAATGAAAAAAAGGAACGCCCCAGGCCGGATTTGAACCGACGCCGCCAGCAGATCTCAGACCAATAGACCTGCGCCTAACCATCTGAGGTACGGGCGGCCCTAATTTGAGTTTAAAACTGGGTATACCAAAATTCCAAAATCTGGCAAACAATTTATGAAGGTAAACTGAAGTATACTTGTTTTCCTCGGAAGAAGAAAAGAACCTTAGTCGGTCTAGAGTCACCTTTCATTCACGCGGGCCAGAATAATAGTACAAGAGCCGGGAAGAAAAAAAGGCAGTTACCTCATCCCTATTTTTGATTACATTAATGAAAACTATGTATAATTGATATCAAAACTGATGAGTCTGCCAAGTATAAGTAGGGGGAATAAAAAATGGCGTCTGTTTCAAAACCTTAAAAAAACATTCATTTTTCATTCGGAGCTCTATATCTTAAAAACTGCCGACAACACTAGAAAATCTAAGAGAACATTATTTAAATAAGAGTACATTTACTGAAATATTAGCCCTAAAAGAGCAATTTACGTCCAATAGTTCTCGAAATATAAATTTTTAAAAAGAAAAATTTCTTAATGACATTTACCTTCGTAGGAATAGTAGTTTTCATGATATTTGCTAAAATAAATTGATTTATAATTGTTTGGATAATAAGTTTGATTTA
>NW_027107000.1:353862-356757 GCF_000696795.3 Halyomorpha halys
ATAAAGAAATTTTATTTCCAACTGCTGATGAGTCCTGAAGATGGAGGTCGAAACGTTAACAAATAACTTTTTTTTTTTTAATTTTTAATTGCGTGTTCATTTTTACGTATCTGATTACTCATTATAATTAGATTCTATTATTTCTGTTCTAAAGACTAAAATAAAAAAAAAATAAAAACACAGTAGAGATAGCAAACTATACATTCCTAATAATAAGTAAAAAGGTTAAAGGTGAGGACCTGTTGGGAAGTGTACTGTTGCAGAAAGTGTCGCTGAACCTGGACCAGGAAGTAGGAAGAGGTGGTCTTCATGACAGGGGCTATGATGGATGTGTACAGGAATAGGACCGCCAGCTGTCCTGTCCGCTACTGTCTCCATGATCTGGCTAGTTCTTCCACCAAGGATCCCGTCAATATACAACACATCAAACAAGAAGCTGGGCGTACGTATTTAAAACCGTACATAAAATTTAAATTAGAAAACGTAAAGGGATCTAATTTAAGCAGTCCCTGAGGATATTTTAGTCTTTATTCTGGGTCGAAAGGGTATAAAACTATCATGTGTGACTAGATAAGTTTTAGAAAAAAATATTTATTCAGAAATTTTTTAAAAAAACTATTATTAATTTTTTTCTTAAAAACCTAATGGTCTACAATATTAAAACTAAAATAACTGAGTAATTCTTATTGCAACATTTTTATTTTGACGTTTTAACACAACTTAAGGCTAATTTAAACTATAAACATTTAAAATGCATTACATCCTTGAATTACTATTATTTTAATTAAAAACGATAATATCGAAATTCTATAAAAAAAACAATTTTTCTGTAAAATTTTAATTTATGCTTTTTATTGGATGATTATCAGTTCACCTTATGTAACTAATGGAGGAAGAATATTATTATTTGTGCCAAAATTATTAATATTATTTCGATATTACTTTACCAAAGCTTTTTATTCTTATTATTTATTAATACATCTATTATACATTAATTTTCTTTTAAATGAGAAGATGGTCAGTGAAGAAAACAAATAAGTAAAAACTTGTTTATTAGGGCTAACGTTTCAGACAGAATTTCAAGCCTGCATCAGGGCTAAAGAACAAAAACAAGGTGATAACCATTATGAATAAAAGGAATTACAGAATGATTAGAAAATATTATCTTTCTTTTTTTCTAATCATGGTGTAATTTCTTTTATTCATTATGGTTGTTATCTTGTTTTGATTTTTTAGCCATGATGAAGGCTTGAAATTCTGGCTGAAACGTTGGGACTAATAAATAAATTTTATGTACTGTATTCATCACTGACCGCACCCCCAACCATCTTCTAGTATAATATTTTTTATTTTGGTTTTTAGTCCTGATGTAGCTCTGCAAAGTGGGGCGAAATTTTGATGTATAATAACTAGTTTTTGTACAATTTTGAGCACCTTTTTTAACCTCCACTCTGACCATTTTTCTTTATTTTATTTATTTTTTTTTACTTTCCTACCGCAATTCGACGACATTTTTAACTATGACGTGACGGCTGACGCACGGTGAAAACCTATTGCTACCTAACAGATAACACCTAATTTATCAAAAACCATTTCTATATCTTTAAATTAAATAATTTACCCTATTTTATTATCTTGTATTTTCAACATCATTATTATTTTTCAGGCATATTATGAAAGGGAATCTTGAGAAACAGTACGATTTAATGTATTTTTTCATCATTTTAATATTAAAAATATTTCCAAGTTTTTTTTTTCTAAAAAATAGAAGTTTTCTAAGCGATTTCCTAAATATGAAATTCCAAATGATTATTAATTTGACAATATAAAAATTGTCTCACATTCCAGTAAATACCACTTTCAATGTTTAACAGTTTTTTTCATAGTGCAGTGATCAAAGACACTGCATTGTGGGTTTCTACTAATTATTACAATCATATTTGTACTATAATCCAGTGGAACATTTCTTGATTGAAAAATTCGACGAAGAACTTTGTGTAATATAAGATACTTTACTATCTCAGGTTTTAATACGTAAAGTGGTGAATCCCGTATGTTCATGATGATATTTATCCGAAATTAGTTAATGATACGTTCAGTATCAACAAGATATACACCAACTGAAATTTATTCAGTATTAAGGCGATCTATTTCTTAATCAGTTCCTCAAGGTGTTGGTTACACTAAGAAATAACAAACTATCTCGTTATTATTATCGTTATTGAAGTTAATACTTCAATTGTTAAATTAAAAAACACTATGAATTCATACAATGAAAAATTTGGGAAAAATCATTTCATAAACTACTCCTTTGACTTTTTTCTCAAAAAAGAAATACTAAACATAGAAGCTCGATTTTTAATATAAATAGGGGGGAAAATACTAATAATTGATATAACACATACCAAGATTCCATTTTATAAAATGCCTAAAAAATAAAAATGACTTTCAGGATACACGATTGAGAAATAGCGTGAATGCTTCAATCTTGAATACATCGAAGTGAATTTATGGGGTATTGCAAACCTTATGTTTTCTCCGCGCGTCAGCCACACTAGACGCATCATTGTAAAAATGTAGCAGTTCATAAAAAAAGGAAAGTAGGCCTGAACTTTATTTCTAATATTTTTTTATTGCATCATCCGTTAGCTATTATATCATTTGATCTTAATTATATTGGACAACCTGTGTGTATAAAATACAACAAAAACAGTAAAAAAAAAGCTATAACGAAAAAGTAAATTTTATTTGCGTATAACTTATAAATATATACGTACAAAAATTACACACACATATGTATTGATTATAAATACATAAAATAAATAATAAAATATTATTTACAGTACACGTGTGGCATAAGGGTATACTCCAAAAAGCAAATCTAATCAATCTAAA
>NW_027107000.1:357191-358302 GCF_000696795.3 Halyomorpha halys
GTTTGTCTAGTAAATGCTGTAGTAGTCGAAATCGACGTGCAGTTTCCTGTCTTTTCAGTCTTGTGTGAGGATTCCAGGTTAATCGTTTTTCCAGATGTAGTCCAAGGAAGCTGATCTGTTCTACAGGGGTAAGACAAATTCAAGGAACAGGCAAACTTATTAACGTAAGAAAAAAACAAAAAGAAACAAAAACATACTAACTACTAAACTATATTGTAAGAAAATATAGACCTTCCAACGAACTGTAAATATTGGATTTAACACGCAACACAGACTAAACTACACTCAAAAAAACATACTGACTCAATAACTCAGAGATTTGTTGAGATGTGCATGATTATTAAAAGATAAAAATGAAAGATTGTTTGAAGCTGAATGAAAATAATAATGGTCAAACAATCAAGTGGAGAAACTAGCTGTTTTTAAAGCAACTGAATATCTCTTAGAGAATGGGTTAGACTCAAACGTAGACAAGAACGTTATACATTCAATTCAAAATTCAAAACTCCATTACAATACAACTGACGAAATTAGAAATAATTTATAGTAAACTGAATTTTTAAAATATAAACATAAATATTGAATAGATTAGGGGACACTCAGGAATAGAAGGAAACGAGAGAGCGAGGACCATTGCGAAGTTGGCAGCTCGGGGTGACCTCACAAAATCGTATAAGATCCCTGTATCCAACATCAAAGCAGATATGAGGTAGGATATCATAGTCAAATGGAACCATTCGTGGACCATTAAATCAAAATCACTGAGCCTTCACACATTTGTTTCCTCTATCAAACACCTTAACAATACTGACAACAAAGTGACCCAAATTCTCACTGGACTATATTTAAAAAGCTTTTACATATTACAAGACGAAAAATTCCCACGTGACGGATAGATACACAATTTCCATCACCTTATATTTCGGACAGTATTCGGACAAGACTGATGCAGAACATTTTACTCTAACAAGGGACTTGGCCAGAAACAGAACAAAGACTGATAACAAAATTTAAAATATATTTTTTCGAATTTGTAGTAAAAAAATAGACTTAAAATTATTAACAGATGAATATAAGATTTTTAACTATGACGTGACGGCTGACGCACGGT
>NW_027107000.1:360962-361927 GCF_000696795.3 Halyomorpha halys
ATAGAAAAATAAGTGCTGATTGGGTGAAGTGATAAAGGGTTCCATGGGCAAAAGGGAGGTGACGAGAAAAACTAAAATAATGATCTACAAATCGACGTTCTATTCTTTTCTACTCTTCCGAATCGTGGACTCTCACTTCGAAACACAAGAGCTGGATCCAATCCATGGAGATACCTTCGTAACACGGAAGGAAGGACAGTACAAACCTCGGAGTCAAACCGGCTGAGAGCATCCTAGAGGGGCACAAGCTAAGATGGTTTGGACACTTCCTTCGGACGGTCCAAGAAAGAACTGCCAGAAAGACATATGAGACTCGCGTGGAGGGAAGAAGGCTCAGAGGAAGACCACGCATTTCCTGGGAGGAGAGTGTTTAGGAGGGGTTCAGGAGGCGGGATATGGACAGGGGTAAGAGAAGGAAGATGGTCCAAGAGTGAGATATCTGGTCCAGACTCTGCAAATTGTGTCCCCATACTGCGCAAGCGGTAAAGGGGATAAAATGATTATGATGATGATGATGAGAAGGGATAAAATTAAAACTAAAAAAAAAAATTGAAAGAAGATATTTGACCGTATGAAGTAGATTGGAGGAAGATAGTCCGGGTGGTGGTCAATAAAGCTATCAAAATAAAAGAAAACTATTTATTGTTAACCAACGTTTCGCCACACTTTGCAGATCTTCGTCAGGGCTGATAAGAATGAAGTTCCGCTACCAACTAGTCATAGTAACCAATCATATAACACCATAAATGGTAACCATAAATACCAACTAGTCATAGTAACCAATCATATAACACCATAAATGATAACCATAAATACCAACTAGTCATAGTAACCAATCATATAACACCATAAATGGTAACCATAAATACCAACCAGTTGGTTTCAATTAAAGAGCCCTGACGAAGCCCTGCAAACGTTGGTTAATAATAAATAGGTTTCTTTTGCTATATTGATACCTTTATTGA
>NW_027107000.1:364002-372404 GCF_000696795.3 Halyomorpha halys
CATATAAATAACACTGTGTACTAGGAGGAAGAAAAAGAATATATACATATACTGGTACGGTTATTTAAGCAATACTAGGGTCAAATGGAACGACCATTCTGGAACCATTACATCAAAATCACCAAGCTTTCACAGATTTGTTACCGCTATCAAATATCTTAACTATAAAAATATACTAAGCCACACCATTCAATGTGACCAGGATAAGAAAAAAGAAAGATTAAGAAAATAAATTAAAAACAAAGTAAAATAAATAAATAAAGGAAAGGAAAGGAATATAGGTCACAGTACAGCTGTTGACAGTCCTCCTTTTCCTATAATTATAGCCTTATTCATGATGTATTAAGAATTATTAAATACTATCTGATAGGCAGCAATAGTTTATACATAGCACTACGTACTATCCAGGGGGGAAGAAAAGAATATATACATATACTGTTAAAGTTATTTAGTTAATACCCTAATCAGTATAATAATGGGGAAGGAGGATAGGTGTTTATTTTTTTTCAATTTTCCCTAATTATTAGATTAAGATTATATTAGATTGATTACACCAGGATTTATGGAGTGTAAAGGAGGAAACTGCACTAAACTTTAGTACAGTTGTATAATTTAGTTACGTACTTTTGTGTTTAGTAAAATTCTTATATGTCTATATACGACTGCTTTGATTTAAAAATGACCAAGGAAACATCCTTTGATGCTATAATAACCTATTGCTCACGCTCGAATGTTTAATACCAGAATATCACGGAACCATCTTTTCTTAAGACACCTTATAGTACAAGACCCCAAGAGGAGAAAAAAGGCAGTTGGCACACCCCAATTTTTGATTCCTTAATTCAAAACTAGGTATAATTACTAGTCAAAATTGATGAGTCTGCCAAGTATAGGTAGGGGGAATAAAAAATGGCGGCTGTTTGAAAGCGATAAAAAAATTTAATTTTTCATTCGGAGCTCTATATCTTAAAAACTGCGAACAACACAAGAAAAAATTTATCAAAAATTCAACATTTTATAAGAACAACTAGAAATTAACATTTAGTGAGTTTATTTTGTCAAATATCATAAAAACTATAACTCCTACATAGATAAACATAATTAACTATTTTATAGTAAATTTAACTAGCTTTAATTTGAATGCTGACAGACATCTGTACGTCCTATGGTTTCTGAAATGAAGTTTTTCAAATCTCAAACTTATAGTCCGAACAACTATAAATAAATTTATTTTAGGAAATATCATGAAAAATACTATTCCCACGAAGGTAAAGGTCATAAACTACTTTATAGTACGTTAAACTAGCTTTAATTTGAGTGCTAATAGACATCTGTACATCACACAGTTCCTGAAATATAGATTTCTCAAAATAAATTAGCTACCTACTAATCTTAGATATTTAAGAAATTTTGCTTTTTAAAAAGCTATATTTCGAAAACTATTGAACGTAAATAGCTCTTTTAGTGCCAATATTTCGGCAAATTTACTCTTCTTTAAATAATGTTGTCTTAGATTTTCTTGTGGTATTGGTAGTTTTTAAGATATAGAGCTCCGAATGAAAAATGAAAATTTTTTTTAAGGTTTTGAAACAGGCACCATTTTTTATTCCCCCTATCTATACTTGGCAGACTCATCAATTTTGACTATTAATTATACATAGTTTTCATTAAAGTAATCAAAAATTGGGGTGAGATAACTGCTTTTTTTTCTTCCTGGCTATTGTACTATTACTGGCTTACGGAAGGGAATGAGGAAAACTATTTCACGAGATAGTGATCTTGGCGAATATTTCATCTAACAATGACAAATACAACATAAAGTTATCCAGTCACATTTTTCCGAACATTTTGTGTCAGGATGAGATTAATAATTAAAGCTGTTACTCTTTAATCACAGATAGAATTTGAACAACTTAATGATCACCTTAGCTTTGTGATTCGATCAAAAGTAAATCTTTCAATAAAAGTCTTTGGCATGTTGTTTAACAGAAATAACAGGAGGAAAAAGCCTAAAACTATTTTCAACTCAACTTTACAACCACTAATCGGAAGGTAAACTATTCCTCTTTCCCTCCTTTTGCGATGCATTCAACAACATGAAATTTTTAACACTAACGGACCAAGGTTATCTCTTAAGGTGCAATGTAACACTTCCATGGAACCAGTACTTATGCAGTACGAACCTAGTTCAAATTCTGGCTTATCAAAACCGTTTTCTCTTAGCAGCGTAGATTCTACCCTAAAATAAGTAACTAACATGTCAAGAGATAAATCGGTATGAATGCCAAATGTTATATAAGCCTAAAGATTATATGAACAGTATAGAACATGATCTTTGGATTGACATGAGGTATAAATAGATGCAAGGGGTCTTGGGATTATTTTGACTTGTGACATAGATTTAGTGACGCCCTTGGCCCGTGTGTAATCTGGGTCCCATCACCTTTCCACGGAACCTTTCCGCCTACTTTTAGACGTGATCGTATCACATTCGTTACCTCTCTGGACAGTTTTTACCTTGTCATCATCCAATGACAACAATGATTCAGCCTTCTTCATTTTTTGTTGACAGAACGAGAATTGGTTGCCTTGAACATGAAACGTCTTTTGTTTTAGCTTCAGATTCATATTCATAGTACACAGATCTAAAAACCGGAAATCGACAGATAGTCAGTTAAATTATAAATTATAGCCTGGGCACTTAAGGACGCACTGTAAACAGGAATTCAGAGGACGCTAAATCAATGCAAATGGATCAATGGAACGATAGAATGAACCGAATAGTGTGAAGATTTTAAGGATCCCATTACATATGCCTTGTATATTCCAGTTTTTCATCCTTTGTTTTATACTCTTATACAAATAAATCGAAAAGGGCTCAAACGATTTTGATTAAATAGTAAATATGGCGGATTTCACGCCGTTTTCTAATTGCAAGCGCTTTTTTAATATTTAAACTCAAGTCTCCTCTTCCCGTTTTTCGCAAATATTTCGAAAGTGATATACGACCGTCGTTCCCTGGGGGTCTTAGTAGGGCGAGTCTGGCTGGGAAGGATTGCCTTTTTTTGCGTTAGGCTCTCCTCTTGTGAGATTCAGTCGTACATCGACCAACCTACTCCCTATTTACTATTATTATATTATATCATCGTAAGTTAAATTTTTGATTGACATAAAATTGATTAGGTCTTATCCTCGTAAAAATAATCTGAGAGGATTTAAATACCGAATTTTCAGTAAGGTTTCCTTTAAATTATCTTCAATTTTGTTTATTTGAAATAATTAACAATCTCTCTTTGTTAGTAGTAATCAAAACAGATAAGACAGAGTATAAAAGAATTTTATAAATAATTGAAAGAGGAATATTTCCTCAGGGTAAAAAAAATTTCTGAAACTAAGTACTCCAGATGCATAATTAACCATTAGAAATTTAAAGAGATTAGGAAAATTAATGTATATCATACAAAGTCGTAAAAGAGAGTGACCTTAAATAATAAATATCATGTATTATATATAAATATATTTATATTTCAAGGATTGTTTAGTCACTTTTACTTTCATTGATATAAGTATATATAAATATAATATAATAAAGAAATTGCTTTTGTTTTAAAACGACCAAGGATTAATTTCAACAAAAAGTGGGTGTAGTTGGGTGGTAGGTGACTGTTGTGTGTTGTGTACATGGCAATAGGTTTTATAAAATAAATTTCTGAATTAAAAAAAAAAAAATGTGACTTATATTAGAACAAAATAAAAAAAACTTATTTGCCTTAACATTCTTAAAATAAAATAAATTGTATCCATTTAAGTCTTAAATACTTTTTATTAATATTTTTAATGTTCAACGTTTCGGCCAACCTCACCATCCTCAAGGACAATCTTAACTATAAATTTACACCTCACATCTAAATATTAAATTTTTTCAATAAATTTATTAAATATCCTACATTCTGCCCAGGTCTGATAATTTTATTCAAATTAACCTGTTTTGTCATTTTTTCATTTAAAAAAAGACTTAAAATTTTGTACTTTTTTTTATTTTTTATTTTCGCTAAATAACTCCAAATCTTCACACCGTATATAAAATCATGATATATAAATATTTTTTTCTTAATGTCTTTAAAATTTGCTACTATTAGAGACCTAAATAAAGTGTTCATTATTCTTACTTTTTAAGATAGCTAGATGGACTGTATTTTTTCTAAAAACTAAAAAAAAAAATTGCAATAAATTTACTCCTATTTTACGAGTAAGAGACGACTGGGAATTTTTTTTTCTTCTTTTAAAAGAGTGACCCATACGTAAAGAGCTGTATCTTAAAATGAAATGAACGTAATGACCTCAGTTTGGTCTCGAATTGTAACAACTTTTGTATATGTTAAAAATAAATAGAGCAATGGTTTCTGTTAGATAAATTAATTTGGAGTTATTTAGAAAACAAGTTTTCGAGTGTTGTTTTTAATAGTTGCAAATTCTTTTTCTTTCCCAATCATTTAGGTCATTATAACATATTAAAAAAATCATAGGTATTAAGCCTTTTGAAAAATTTGGCCCTTTTTCATGAATAATTTGACTAAACTACAATATTTAGAACTAACAAAGATTATTGTTGGGGCGTCCGTAGCCTAGTGGTTGGGCGCAGTCTTACCGTTCTGAGATTGAGTGGCGGTCCCACAAAAAGAAAAACTTTGACCCCCAACCATGGTTAAAATAAGGGGAATACAAATCAATTAATTTATTTTAATTTAATAGTATTTTTTCCCCTACTCAAATATAACATAAGCTGAAAAGGGAAAACGTTTTTATGCTTTAGTTATTAAATCTATGTTATAAAGTTGAGGCATATGATAGGTACCGTTATACTGAACTAAGTTATAGTTTGAAACTGAAATAAGAAGACACGATGCAAAAATAAAGAGGAAACAAATCAGACTGACTGACGTCAAGGAAAAGCATCAGTTACTCTCCTCTGAGTTAAAGTCTCCTAAACCATATTGTATTTTATTCCTACAACATTTAGACGTCTACCAATCACCTTCCTCTGTTAAGAATTCAGTTTATAATATAGCTTTAGCAAGGTCATACAGTAATACTTTTAATACAGTATCATAGGATATTTCTTGAGTTTGAAAATTATTTCTCGGCCATACCATCATATATTTTAAAAAATAATCATAGATAAAAAAAGGAACTGTTAATAATTAGAAAATTTTATTTGCAAGATATTTTAAAAGATAATTTCTTAAAAATTTGTTCTGATTTAGAGGTTGATTTGTAAAAGTCACAATCCTTTTATTAGAAAAGGAAATCGATTCTAGGTCTGATCCATGCTCTCCGGAACTCTTTTTATTTGTTATCGAAAATTTTGCTATTATTAAGAATTACAGCATCACATAAAATATGATTATTAATTTTTCACTTAATGAGTTTAAAAACTTATAAATAAACAATATTAGATAGATCACGAGAAACTAATATTTCACTATAGTAGACAATTGTGGTGGCTGACCTACCACACTTTCATGTTAGTATCATGTTTTGTTTGGCCCTGATGAAACCCTTATTTTGTGTATTTTTATTTTTTTTTTAATTAATTTATAAAACCATTATATGACAAAAAAGTGGCAATGAAATGTGCAGTTTAATTATTTTTAAGGGACTAGATGTCCAAAAATAAAATTTCATTTCATTTACCTTTCTAGACCGCCATACCATCTTCCAACAATCTTTTTAAAACTACAATTGAGCTAAGAAAAATATATGATGTGTTCTCATTTATTTTTTTGAATTTTTCTTAGGCATTTTTTTCACTGAAACTAACAATAAAATAAAAAACAAAAAACAGAAATAACGCGAACCGGTACCGCTGTCGACTCGAGATAGCTAAGATGACGCCTCAACGCTCTCGGCTACAACTTCGAATTATTAGCACCAGAAAGATGTTACAGAACAATAATTTATAATAAGTTGCAAGATAAAAATACTTAAACGAAACACCAAGTGAATTACGTTTTTTAACGAATCAAGTTATAATGCACACTCAGTATCAATACAACGAATAATATATAGTAAAAATAAAAATATATTGTGCCTGGAGAAAATATGGCATTGATATTGACCACATTACCTCCAACTATTGCTAAAATCCTACTACTCACATACTATATCAGGAACCGATATTTTTTTTTCTGTATAATGTTTTTAAATTATAAATAAGCAAAGAGAAACAAATAATTTGTTAAGATTTTTTAAATTTTAATTTTGCTTAGGCAATTAATTTAAGTTAATTAATTTATACTAAATTATTATAGTAGGGATACATAATTCTATATTTAATTATTGTATTCAAAATATTTAAATTTATTTTCTAGTAGAATTATATATAAAGATCACATTTAACTAGTGTTAAGAATGTTAAGAATCTTCCAAGGTTCAAATAATTGAGTTAGGAATAATTAAAATAACGTATGGTATGGGTTAAAAGTTCAGTAATTTTAGAAAGATTTTTTTTATTTATAAATGGCCTAGTCCTCTTTCTCCTCTTTTTAAAATTATTATCTTTATTTTATTCTTTTTTTGGGCAAGTCATAAATCAAATTAATAAAATGCACAACTGAACACATCTGCCAGCCTCCTTCAGGATATATAGGAGTAGTCGTGTATAAGCGGTTAGCTAGGATTAATTTACGTTAAAGAAGATTTAGTGAAACGAGATAGTTATAAATGATTCTATTTACTTCAGAAGCCAGATCTGTTCAGTGTAATAAGGCGAGAATGGAAGTGGAATCAAGCCAACTTCTCGTTTTTCAATTGAAATAAAATGTAAAAAAGAAAATGAGGACCCTTTTTATTTATAAAACATGTATTTTCTGTACAGTAAAGCAGGTCACAGGTATGGAACTTATAGCTGTTTCCTTAAATCCTGAAATTTATTTTAAAATTTAATAATTCTGGAATTAAGTATAAATTAATCATTTAATATAGAGAGTTTTACTTATCTCTATATTAAATGATTAAAAAAATTGCCATTATTAAAACTAAAAAAAAAATTGCTATTCCCATAACAACCAGGGAATAAATTTATTTATTCGTTTTTCATCACTCTCTACTACCACTACGACTTCATTAGTTAGATATCATATTTTAGCCATTCTAAAAGGAACTTGTTTTCAACTTGGGAAAATATTTTTCCTCTTTTCTCCTTTAGTTAATTGTCATATCTTCTTAGTTAATTTTAGTTTATATTTATCCAATTTTATTTACAATTAACAATGGATATGGCTAATTGTTTCATGTAAACAAATTTAACGTTTTTTTTGTTTTTTTTTTATTTTTTTTATTATCGAACTTCATTTATTGATAGATATTACAATCTGCCATACCGTCGTGGACAATAGGTAATAGTGATGAATGATCACATTCTTACTAAAATAAAATAAAATAAGAATGAAAAAAAATACAAAAAAATAAATAAAATCTCTCTTAAAATGTATAAAAACAGAAGGATAAGGAAAATGAACATAATCAAACATGTGCATGAAAAAATAAATAAATAAAATAAAATAATGATAAAAATAAAAGAAGCCTTAACGGTATTAAGGGAAGAAAAACCATCTGAGTTTTGAGAAAGTCATTTTTCGGCATTTTAGTCCAGTCAAACTATTTAAATGGTGATAGAACCTAACTGATAATAAAGAAAATTTAATTTTACATTAATATTACGAGATAATTATAAACCAAAATCATTTTTTAAAAAAAGTGTAAATTCGCGATTAAGTGGTGTTTTCGGTAAGTCGATTTCAGTAAAAACATTGCTTTAAATCTCAGGCATATACCTTTGATACCTAAATTCAATTTTGTAAAAAATTTTGTTTCTGAAATAGATTGATCACAAATACAAAGACACACTCATACACATTGACCATTATGGTAGACCTAGCTAATTGGAGTTAGTTGACACTAAAACGTATATTTCCGATGAAAACACGGATTTAAATTTTTTTAAGATCCCAATACTTCTTAAAATACGTTTCACATATTTGTATTCGAGTATAATAGATCGAACTGTCAACGCGATTTAATTGAAATTTTCAGGGAGTGTATAGGTTGATTTCAAAATGGCCTCATATCGATTACAAAGGATTCCGTCACCTAATTTACATAAACCTCGGCACATCTATAATTCTCCAACGATAAATCATAAACTGTAAAATATAGAGAATAACTTGAGTAATAGATATAAAGAAAGACATGATAATTTCCAGAATAAAAACTTTAAACAATAAAATAAGACAGGGAAAAAAATTAACACATAGGCAGCAAACTGTTCAACATTGAACCTTTCACTTCAATTCAAGTTGCATATTACCTATTAGATATGAAAAATACAATTGATAAACTAA
>NW_027107000.1:372717-373057 GCF_000696795.3 Halyomorpha halys
ATGTTATATATTTGTTATATTATATCAGTGATTATGAAAGTTATTGCAATTGCATAATAACTTCTGTTACACATTTTATAATTTAAGTTTCATAGGTTCCAGAACCAAATACCAATCCTTTCATGATAAACTTCCTAACTACCCAAATCCACTTGTTTCTAACCTGGCTTCTCCTTCATTACCTAATAATCCTCATTACCGAATCCAATCCTTACAGTCCAAAATCATTCGTGAAATCCTTTATGCTCCTTACTTTGTCACAAATCAAGTCATCCATCAGGATCTCAATGTCCCATATGTTGCCGATTTGGCCAGAACCAGATACCATTCCTTCCATGAT
>NW_027107000.1:377018-377741 GCF_000696795.3 Halyomorpha halys
TTATACTTATGACAATGACTTATACAGATAGTATGGATTGGTAGCATTCCAACGACAGTGTTAAAAGATCCCGAAACCATCTACTTTTTGAGCTCCTTGAGATACATAATTCAGGGGCAGTGGGATTTGTGATAGATTCTAATTACTTTATATGAAAAGATATTTAAGCCCAAACTATCAAGCTCTAGAGCAGGGGTGGCCAATTTTTTATGTATAAGATCTACTTTTTTACCTTAAAAGTATGTCGCGATCGACTTGTCAGGGAGTGAGTAGGGGTGTGAAATGCATACTGTTTACTATACACAGTGTTTCAGTAATAAGTGCATTCCAGCGAAGTATGCATAGACAACTAAAGTAAATGTTCACAACTATTTTTTATTTTTTAAATCACTTATTAAGATTTCGAGATATAGACTCATGAAGAAATAAATTTCCGGGTCAATTTTTTATAACAGCATTCCGTACATGCGGTACTTAGAAACTTCGATTTTCCGACACTTTGAACATAGATCTTGACACTAGACTCTAACTTTTTTTTTTTAATATTTATTTATTGCTATTTACAACTATACATCATAATACATTTAGTAAATCTGATCTAAGTTAAATTGGAGTGTTACAGCCGTGTAGAGAAACAACTCATTGGTAGCACTCTAATGACATTTTACATTAGCTGGTCTCGTGGCCATCTTCTTTTCAGGCGCCTCGGAGGATTGTCAGGAA
>NW_027107000.1:377791-380172 GCF_000696795.3 Halyomorpha halys
CTGAGCAGACTACTTAATTTCGTTAACTTCAATACAATGAAAAAAGTTATATTTTTCAGCATTTTTTATCATTCTACTAAAATGCACATTATTTGAAGTGGAACGGTATGACAGTAGTTGTATTAGTTTTAACAGCTTGGGTCTGACAGTAGCAGTGAAAAGAAAATTTATCTAGAGTGGTTGTTTTGTTTTGAGTTGGTTGCCAATGCTTTAAACGGAAATGCCAATTTCGAAACAAGTATTGTGTCGAATACATTAATATTCTTTAGTGACAACCAAACACGCGTAAAGAATTTAGGAGAAAAAAAAATCATTTTTTAAATTCTAAAATAACAACAGCTTTATAAATAAATTCATATAGAGTGCAATAATTGGAAAAGTTGGTTAGCCATTTTCATCTATGAATAGACCCCCTTCAATTTTGTGACATTGCCAATACATCAGCCGGTCTAAATATATTGTTTATAAATAAAGAAAAAGCATTGGAAAACACGTTTTAAAATAAGTTTAGCACATCACCTAACGTAAATTAACTTACGTAGACCGAAAAAAAAAAGAAGAAAAGTCTAGTGACTCTTTAAGAACACTCAGAAACCTAAAAATATTATGATTCACCTGTGTTCTAGCATACGTCAAACACAAAAATATGTTCAACTAAAAGTTGAATCAACGAAGGGATATTCTTAGGAGGTTTATAGAGTTCCGAAGTGACGCTGAGGTTTATACTTGTGGATAATAAAATTTGTTAAAGAATATTATAATAAATTTCATTATTAAAAATATTTTATTGAAAGAATAAAACATGCCATACTCAAAGGCAATGTGAATTAAGGTTAAAAATATTCAATCATACCATACATACATAAAAAAGTTAAAAAATAAAACAAAAAGACGAACAAATAAAGTAATATATGCACGTGTCTAATAATAAATACACCTAAATACAAAATTGCAAAACAAATTAAAATAAATCCATTAAATCAAACAAATAAATAAATCTATAATTATAATAAATTTTTTTTTTCTTCTTGAAACCATAATCATAAGTGATAGGATTTTTATGTTTTCACATATATTTTTTCATCTATATATCTATTGATGCTTCCTAGGAATATTTCGTGATATTTTAAAAAAAATTGTAAACCAACTTTATTTTATATATTTTACGGTTTTTAAATTTTTGAAATTGAATGAAATGAAAAATATTTTATTATTCTGGAACAAAATCCATTTAGAACAATTGTAAAGTGACCCAAGACACTGTTACCGCGTTTAATTACGACTTATATTACAAATCGTATAATGAATAATTTTTGTTACAGTAGAAAACATAAATTCATTAAACAAAGACAGTCACAATATTTATAAATAATATATACTAATATTTCATAATTATATTATCCATATTATTATAATTTTAATGTACGTTTTAGGCGAAATTTAATTGTGTTTATAATAAGTTATATTGTATCATTGATGTTTCATATAAATAAGACATATTGTAGTACAATTACCTGAGGATAGGGAACAATCGTAAAATGTTAGGCACCAAGAGATGAAAAGACAAAATAAAAAAATTAATAAACAGGAAGAATAAAAAAGTGCCACTATTTGATTATTAAAGACAAAATAATTCTAAGATGTTCCAGATGTAGTATATATAAATATTTATTCTTTATACACTTTGTAATCACGATCTGCGAATATAAAATAATAGATAAACAACACGTCAATGACGATATCGAAAGTCTTTGACATTTTCAAATTTATCAACCTTTCACTGAACGCTTGCTTGTAAAGTTTGTAATACGAGAAACGCTTGGATCTGTTTGATCAATTTTCCAAATAGAAATCCTGATCTTAAAAGAGTAGATTGTGAGAAAATAGTATTAAATTAGATATAGTGAGAAAATATCGGAAGGATTTAAAAAATATAACAAACTTGATGAACAATTGAATAACATTGTATAAAAACGTTATTCATATATCATTCTTTCTTTTTTTTTTTTTACAACATAAATTGTTTAAGGGTGGTGAGAAATTGTAGGAGTGAAAGTAAAATAACAAAAACATTTGGAACAACTTCAAGAATTTTAAGAATTAAATAGACTACAGTTTATATAAGTTTATTTTTGCTATTGCGTAGTAGCCTTGCATCAGTAACATTGCGTTTTTTTTATTTAAGAAAAATAACAATATTATTACGAAATTAACATTAATAATTAGTTTTTATTTATTTATTTGTTTTTGGTTAATTGAAATTCATAGATGTGACAGTAATGCAATAAATGAGCAGTCTGATCAATATAGCTCAACAATGAGTTATACTTATGACAATGACTTATACAGATAGTATGGATTGGTAGCATTCCAACGACAGT
>NW_027107000.1:382277-386225 GCF_000696795.3 Halyomorpha halys
CTTCCTAGGAATATTTCGTGATATTTTAAAAAAAATTGTAAACCAACTTTATTTTATATATTTTACGGTTTTTAAATTTTTGAAATTGAATGAAATGAAAAATATTTTATTATTCTGGAACAAAATCCATTTAGAACAATTGTAAAGTGACCCAAGACACTGTTACCGCGTTTAATTACGACTTATATTACAAATCGTATAATGAATAATTTTTGTTACAGTAGAAAACATAAATTCATTAAACAAAGACAGTCACAATATTTATAAATAATATATACTAATATTTCATAATTATATTATCCATATTATTATAATTTTAATGTACGTTTTAGGCGAAATTTAATTGTGTTTATAATAAGTTATATTGTATCATTGATGTTTCATATAAATAAGACATATTGTAGTACAATTACCTGAGGATAGGGAACAATCGTAAAATGTTAGGCACCAAGAGATGAAAAGACAAAATAAAAAAATTAATAAACAGGAAGAATAAAAAAGTGCCACTATTTGATTATTAAAGACAAAATAATTCTAAGATGTTCCAGATGTAGTATATATAAATATTTATTCTTTATACACTTTGTAATCACGATCTGCGAATATAAAATAATAGATAAACAACACGTCAATGACGATATCGAAAGTCTTTGACATTTTCAAATTTATCAACCTTTCACTGAACGCTTGCTTGTAAAGTTTGTAATACGAGAAACGCTTGGATCTGTTTGATCAATTTTCCAAATAGAAATCCTGATCTTAAAAGAGTAGATTGTGAGAAAATAGTATTAAATTAGATATAGTGAGAAAATATCGGAAGGATTTAAAAAATATAACAAACTTGATGAACAATTGAATAACATTGTATAAAAACGTTATTCATATATCATTCTTTCTTTTTTTTTTTTTACAACATAAATTGTTTAAGGGTGGTGAGAAATTGTAGGAGTGAAAGTAAAATAACAAAAACATTTGGAACAACTTCAAGAATTTTAAGAATTAAATAGACTACAGTTTATATAAGTTTATTTTTGCTATTGCGTAGTAGCCTTGCATCAGTAACATTGCGTTTTTTTTATTTAAGAAAAATAACAATATTATTACGAAATTAACATTAATAATTAGTTTTTATTTATTTATTTGTTTTTGGTTAATTGAAATTCATAGATGTGACAGTAATGCAATAAATGAGCAGTCTGATCAATATAGCTCAACAATGAGTTATACTTATGACAATGACTTATACAGATAGTATGGATTGGTAGCATTCCAACGACAGTTTTGTGTTAAAAGATCCCGAGACCATCTACTTTTTGAACTCCTTGAGATACATAATTCAGGGGCAGTGGGATTTGTGATAGATTCTAATTACTTTATATGAAAAGATATTTAAGCCCAAACTTGTTTCATAGGTTGTCTTCCGAGAACTCTATTCAAGCTCTATAGCAGGGGTGGCCAACTTTTTAGTATATAAGATCTACTTTTTTATCTTAAAACTATGTGGCGATCGACTTGTCAGGGAGTGAGTGCATACAGGGTGTGAGGGGGTGTGAAATGCATACAGTTTACTTTACACCGTGTTTCAGTAAAAAAGTTGCATTCCAGCGAGGTATAGGTAGATAAGTAAAGTAAATTTTCAAAACTATTTTTTATTTTTTAAATCACTTATTATCTGGACATACGGAGTTGAGCTTTGGGGCTCCACTAAACCATCAAATTCCTCCCGAATCCAATCCTTACAGTCCAAAATCCTTCGTATCCAAAATCCTTAACTCTCCTTACTTTGTCACCAATCAAGTCATCCATCATGACCTCAATATCCCATATGTTCCCAATTTGGCCAAAACCAGATACCATTCCTTTCATGTAAAACTTCCCAACCACCCAAATCCACTTGATTCTAGCCTGGCTTCTCCTTCATTACCTAATGATCCTCCTAGGCATCTGAAAAGAAGATGGCCTCGGTATCTTCTTTTCTAGAAATGTTATTGGAGTTCTATCAATGGGTAGATTCTCCTTATGTTTGTATCATGTCACTATCTTACCTACAGCAAATTTACTTGTTGTATGTATGTTATACAGTTGTAAATAACAATAAATAAATGATTTTTTAAAAAAAAATCACTTATTAAGATTTCAAAATATAGGCTCATGAAGAAATAAATTTCCGGACCCAAATTTTGATAGCAGCATTCCGTACATGCGGTACCTAAAAACTTCGATTTTTTGACACTTCGGACATAGAGCTTAACACTTCAAGATAAATTTTCACTAACTTAAAATCTAATTTAATTTGTTTATCAACTTCAATGTGTAAGTTGTACTATTTGTTCGTAAATATGAAAATTTGTTATAAAAATGCACAGTAAGGCATTTTATTTGATTTCAATATCACGTTCGAGTTGTTTTTTTTTTGGGTCAGGAAAAAATATCATGAAAGATAATATGACATACTTTTTGTTAATCTATGAATATATCGCTGAGTATACCTTGCACTGAAATATAGATATATCTTAGCTTATCGACGTACTTACGTAAAAGCAATAATAATAATTATTTGTTATTAAAATATATTTTATAATTTTATGATATAAAATATATTGTGCTGGGTGGGCGGATAATGTCACAGTGTCAAGCTATCAGAATTATAGGAATTTATGACCTTTACAAATTCCCAGAATGCACTAAGGTATTACTAAAAGGTTTTGTCTTCTACAATCGCTTCAAAGTTCATAGTACACTGAATTCCACCATAGACATTGCAAGGGATTAAATCGACCAAAATTGGCCTGGCAATCGAACTTGTTGGCCACCTCTGCTCTAGAGCTTGGATCAAATTCTCCTCATCTAAAACACATAAATGACTATTTATGCTAAACTCTATGGAGTCAGGATAGCTAGGGGCGGTTGATAGAAAACTGAGTCCAACACGATGTTCCAGGAAAAATGAATATTAGTTTTGAAGTATCACATCCACAAGAGGGGTCGCATAAGCTCTAGAAATCTGAAAAAGGCTGTATGCCTTGTTTTAGAAAGGACATACTCTTGCATTGCCAAAGACACTGAGATCTCAAGAAAATAAAAGATAGGGTCTACAGGTCAGTAAAGAATATCTAAAAAAAGAAATACTCTTACTAGACCAACGGTTGTGCAAGGAAGTGATTTGGTCAGAATCATGCTCGACCGGCACTTTTTTATCCAATTAAGGGTACCCAATTTAAGACGCTGGGTGGACCCCAGGAGGGCTTCAGAACCCACAGGAGTTTACTCACGGCTACAGTGTAACAGAAGACAATTTTCTTCCCAGCCGGATTCGGACTCGGGTCATTAGAGTTAATAGCCACGCGCTTTATCCCGTGGCTACCGCGCTCCCCTGACAGATATACCAATGATAAATTTTGCACATTAATTCAAGAAGGATTTTCTTTTTTAAAACATCTCAAAATAATTATATATGGATGCCGATGCATGTATAAAATTTATGTATTTTAAATATAATTTATTAGAAAAAATATATAAATATTATTTATCAGTGAACGCATTTCAGGGAAGACATTGTTTGAAGATAACGAGAAAGCTGGACGAATTAAAATAAAACCATTCCCGACTAGAATGAGGAAGCAGTGATAAAATGCCACATAATTATTATAAAAATTAAACAATAATAATAAAGCTTACACTTTTTTTTTTTTTTTTTTTTTTAATACGAATTTCCTTAGCCTTTGTATAATCAATAATAAGGAGAGGATTCTCATTGTTAAACTTCGATGGCAACGCTGAATCATGACTTTGCATTTTGGTAACCAATTGCAAGGACCACGCAGACAGCCAGTTCTAAAAGCGTTGTAACTTCCTGGTGCTATAATAAAACGCCTGCTTCCATGGAAGTGCAGATTGATGCGCCTTGCGGAATGGTATACCCTGCCCCGCTTTGTGTATACAACTCTG
>NW_027107000.1:389400-408965 GCF_000696795.3 Halyomorpha halys
GGGCTAGATCGGTTACATAGGGAACATTAAGTTCTTTATGTATAATTTTATTTGTGACAAAGAAATCGACGTGCAGTTTCCTGTCTTTTCAGTCTGGTGTGAGGATTCCAGGTTAATCGTTTGTCCAAATGTAGTCCAAGGTAGCGGAATTGTTCGACAGGGGTAAGAGTAACATTATTAAATGAAACTGTAGGACAGTCAGTAGATTTACGACGAAGGATAAAGGTGATTTGATGGGATTTGTTGGAATTTAGACTCTAATTTAAAATGCAATTTAATTTTTTTATCAACTTCAATGTATAAGTTGTACTATTTGTTCGTAAATATGAACATTTGTTATGAAAATGCACAGTAAGGCTTATAATTTAATTTCAGTTTCGAGTTTTTTTTTGAGGCCAGGACAAAAAATCATAAAGATAATATGACATACTTTTTGCTAATCTATGAATAGCTCGCTGAGTATACCTTATCGATAGATATACGGCTTATCGACATACTTATGTAAAAGCAATAACAATAATTATTTATTATTAAAATATATTTTATAATTATACGTTATAAAATATATTGTGCTGAGTGGGCAGACAATGTCGCAGTGTCAAGCTATCAGAGTTTTAGGAATTCATGATTTTTGCAAATTCCCAGAATGCACTAAGGTATTACTAAAAGGTTTTGTCTTCTACAATCGCTTCAAAGTTTATAGTACACTGAATTCCACCCGACATTGCGAGCGATTAAATTGCCCTGGCGATCGAACGGACTTGTTGGCCACATCTGCTTTAGAGCTTAGATCGAATTTTCCTCATCTAAAACACATAAATGAATATTTATACTAAACTCTAAGGAGTGAGGATAGTTAGGGGCGGTTGATAGAGAACTGAGTCCAACGCGATGTTCCAGGAAAAATGAACATTAGTTTTGAAGTAGCACATCCACAACAGGGGTTGCATAAGCTCTAGAAATCTGAAAAATGCTGTATGTCTTGTTTTAGAAAAGACATACTCTTGCATTGAATAACTTTTCTGTGTCAGCAACAAAGACACTGAGGTCCAAAGCAAATAAAAGAAAGGGCCTACAGGTCAGTACAGAATATCTAAAAAAAAACTTAAGGCCAATTACTAGCCATGCCATGAATAAATATTCTTTAAACATTTGAACTATATGTTTACATTAATAAGCAAGGATAATTGTAGGATTTAGGTTTGAGGAGAATTCCCTGGTTTCGTGAAGCCTGAAATCTCAACTCTTTTAGCCTACATAGGATTGTAGACAGAAATGTTTATAAGGGTTTTGTAATAAATTGAAAACTTAAAGCATTTGTACAGTAAAAATGTCTGAAAAAACGAGCAGTTCCTAACTGAAATCCTAGGAAGTGGGCTTCTTCAGCATTGTATAAGATTACTGGAGGACTGAATGGTGTAGGTTAAAACGGAAATTAAAATAAAAAGAATTAATTAACCCACTTCTGCCCAAGTGTAAAAATATGAATTTTAGACATTTCCTTTTCTTTTTAGGTTAATTGATATAAAAAATAACATTTGGCGAATTTGAAAATTATTGGCATCGGGAACCCTATTTTTTGGGATGATGCTAATACTTACGTCTGGACCACTGGGTAAGTGTAAGTCAGATCAGAAAATGAGGTTTTGTATATTCCTAGTTATATTTCATTTTTTTTTTTTTAAAGTAACTTAAACAATCATTGAACCTTCTTTGACATATTATGAAATGATTTATGATAATTCATAATGATATTATGATTTTTTTTAATATATTCCTAGTTATATTTTTATGAAAAAAAATGAAAATAAGCAATCATTGAACCATCTTTGACATTTTATATACCATTGTATGTTTTTATATATTCCTAGTTATATTTCTATGAAAAAAAGTAACTTCAACAATCACTGAACTATTTTTGACTTTTATATGGCAATGATGTTTATATATATTCCTAATTATATTTCTATGAAAGAAAAGTAACTTAAACAATCATTGAACCATCTTTGACATTTTATATCAAATTTAAATTTAAATCTGTACCGCTACAATCCATGAAGGGTCAGGAGTTCAGTACTTTGTAAAGAAGTACTGTTACTAGACCAAAGGTTGTGCAAGGAGGTGATATGGTCAGAATCATGCTCGACCGGCAGTTTTTTACCCAATTAAGGGTACCCAATTTAAGAGGCTGGGTGGACCCCAGGAAGGCTTCAGAACCCACAGGGCTGACTGACGGCTACAGTGTAACAGAAGACAATTTTCTTCCATGCCGGATTCGAACTCGGGTCATTAGAGTTAATAGCCACGCGCTTTACCCCGTGGCTACCGCGCTCCCATGACAGATATACCAATGAAAATTCTGCACATTAATTCAAGAAGGATTTTATTTTTTAAAACATCTCAAAATAATCATATATGGATGCCGATTCATGTATAAAATTTATGTATTTTAAATATAATTTATTAGAAAAAATATATAAATATTATTTATCAGTGAACGCATTTCAGGGAAGACATTGTTTGAAGATAACGAGAAAGCTGGACGAATTAAAATAAAACCATTCCCGACTAGAATGAGGAAGCAGTGATAAAATGCCACATAATTATTATAAAAATTAAACAATAATAATAAAGCTTACACTTTTTTTTTTTTTTTTTTTTTTAATACGAATTTCCTTAGCCTTTGTATAATCAATAATAAGGAGAGGATTCTCATTGTTAAACTTCGATGGCAACGCTGAATCATGACTTTGCATTTTGGTAACCAATTGCAAGGACCACGCAGACAGCCAGTTCTAAAAGCGTTGTAACTTCCTGGTGCTATAATAAAACGCCTGCTTCCATGGAAGTGCAGATTGATGCGCCTTGCGGAATGGTATACCCTGCCCCGCTTTGTGTATACAACTCTGTTAACCAGATCTAAACTAATGCCTAACAGCTAAAATAGATCAATGAACATAAACAACTAACAAATTCTCTCCTAAAATGTTTATTAATCTTTTTATTAACTGTTAATATGCTTAAGATTAAGTTAATTAATTAATTGTTATTGCTTTTTTAGAAAACGTTATAATCAGAACTCAAATCTTTATTTAAATAAATAATTGGCGATTTTAAACATAAATAAATATTTTTTTTTGTTATAAAATAAATAAGTTTCTTCTCATTTAATCAATATAAATATAATTCAATATTTTCTGGATCTATTTACAGAAGTTTAATGAACGAATAATTTTATCTTTCTTGTGATCCGATGTTTTAACTTGCCATATAGAGGCAATTATAAAAAAAAAATACTATTATTATAATAAGTTCCCTATGTAACCGATCTAGCCCGAACCAGATATCACTCCTTCCATTATAAACTCTCTAACCACTCAAACTCCCTAGTTTCTAATCTTGCATCCTCTTCCATTCCTGACAATCCTCCGAGGACCCTAAAAAGAAGATATCCACGAGACCAGCTAATGTAAAATGTCATTAGAGTGCTACTAATGGGTAGTTTCTCTACACGCCTGTAACACTCCAATTTAACTTAAATCAGATTTACTAAATACATTATAATGTACAGTTGTAAATAGCAAAAAATAAATATTTAAAAAAATTCTTATAATATTAAAGTACTACTAAATTATACACATAAAGTGTAGAGATATTATTCGCCACTAATCGTAAAGACATACACTGACAAATTTTGGTAAGACTATTGAATATTTGTCTAAGAAAAAGCTAAGTCAATACTTATTCCTTGGACTAATCGAATATAACCCATCCATCAGAAATTCAATAAATTTCAGGAACTTAAAACTTCCGGAATCAAACCGGACTCATCATTCGATTATTTTGATAAACATGAAAGCGTAGTCACCAGTGAATCTAAAGAACTAATAAAATCAAAAACAATAAAAAGTAACCTAGGACTTATATTTTTATGAAAAATAAAACAAATTGTATATGAAACAACGATGATTGATGGGTCCCCTCTGATAGGGTTCTAATTACAAAGAATTCACGAAACTATTTTTAAACGTTAAAATATTCTTTTTTGACTTGAGCTAGGCCATGACGATATGTAATGAATTCTTAATGAAGGGGCCAAAACATAAAATAGATCAAAAGTAAGAAAGAGTTTTTCTTAAAACTTTTTTTAATAATTTATTGCTATTTATAACTGTATAAATATATATACATCAAGTAAATTTGCTGTAAGTGATATAATGACATGATACAAAGATGTGGAGAAGCTACCCATTGATAAAACTCCAATTTCTTAAAACTAAGCTTTAACAAAAAAAAGCTCTTTAATTAAAAAAAAAATTTCGCTCACAAGTAATATTGACCTAATACTATCATTCCGTTTGAATCAAGTCCTATTTAAATTGGGAGAGAAATCTACTGAACATTTGAAGAGGTGCTTAACAAAATTCCAGACTATTTAATGTTAATACGGTTCAAAAACAAGTATCTTGCAATTTCTTATGATGCATAGTAATGAAAAAAGTAGATTTATACGCTATTCAAAGATTTTAATGACTAAATATGCTCTAATTAGTTCGAGTTAAATTGAAAGAAACAATATATAGCTTTCTTTCAAAATAGTTAATTAAAATAATAAAAATAAATAAAAGTTCTCCTTTAATCATTAAGAAAATAAAATAACATTTATTTGCAGAATGAACAAAGATTTTTTTAAATATAAATTGTAGGTTGTTTAATTTAATAAATTTTATAGTACGTAGGGGTTTCGTATATTAAGAAATGTTTGTAAATATATTGTGTTTATAATAAATATTTTACTTTTTAAATTAAATACTGACTATTGTTTTGTAAATAAAAATCCAGACCTTAGTAATTTGGATAGGAGTATCCCTTTATCAAAAGAATTTCACTAGCAATAATAGTCAAAACAAAACAAAAAATAAGTTTATTGAACGACTGAGGGGATGTCTGCAACGCAGGTGGTTGAGGCGCAAGTCTTTGCAATTCGAATCCGGTCTAGAGGGGGGGGGACTTGATCTTCCACCATGATTAGAATAGGTTAGTTACCTGTACATTAAACCCTCCCCCCTCCACGTATGTCAGAAACGACCAGGAAGAGAGTCATAAAAAAATGTTGAATGATTGAATTTACAAATATATTGGTGTTTTAGAAAAAAAAAACATCATTTCATCATATTTCAACAAACAAAACCCAATTTTGAATCTTTACAGAGAAAATATGTCGCTATAATTCTATAAAGAGTTTGTATTAATGAATTGTTTTGTTTTTTTATTTAATTTCAGTTTTAGATGAAAATAGTAACAAATGTAGCAAAAAAAAAAACTACTGAATATTTTCTAGGGTTTGCGGTCGTAATCTAACTTCTAACCTAAAAATATTTGAAAGGACTAACCTTAAGGAAACCATTTTTAGGTTTAATATTGTTTCATTAAATTATTCATTTCAAATAAAGAATTTACAGCCGAACAGTTAGAACGCTAACTTGTAGTACACTTCCGTAGTTCAAACTCATTCATGTCAAACCGAATTCTCTCTTCAAATTAATAGATTTTTTCTGAGAGGTACGCTTTTATAGACGCTGGTAGGGGCCATCGAATACGAAAATAAATAAACTAAACTCAATAATACTTTAGTATTCTTTACAAACGTATGAAAATATTCTACCAAGGCGAAAAAAAAGAAAAAACTTTCAAAATAGTTGGTTCCGAATGAAAAGATTCAAGAGAACATTGTTGTAAAAAATTAAATAAATTAAAAAAGTTTTCCCACGAGTGTTGTATAAGTTCTAACGGGGAGATGTTGGCATGGGTAGTTTTGATTTGAATCGGAAGTACCCCTTAGCCACTTTATGGCTATTTTTAAAAATTGGAATGGTTTCAAACAGGCCTACATTTGGTAGAGCTATTAGTTTCCCCAAGATATTTCCGAAATGGGTCATTTAATTCGTTATTTCATCATTTGTTGTAATTAATTCAATTACCGAGTATAATTACTATCACAATTATACCAAATTAGTCAAGTTTTGAAAGATTCATACGCCTAAAATATCGGTCAAAAGTAAGAACCATCAGTAGGATAAAAACAAATAATAAAAAACGAGATAAACACTTTCACATTTCCTGTTTATTAACAGTATCTCCTGTTTTTATATAAAATACATTTTAGCTTTATACATTGTTTTATTTTATTTAATTATAAATATTAGATTCTGCCACTCTTGGATAATATGTGATAGTGATGCAATTGAGTACCATTCATGACAAAATAAAAAAATACTATCAAGTATTTTAAATCATTTAGGTCACATTATGAAAATATTAAACAAAAATTAATATAATTTTTGCTATGAAGCTATTTAGCGAGTTTGTGGATCAAACATCGTAATTCCGTATTTATGTTCGTAAACATATTTACGTATTATAATAAGGAATATGAACTATATAGAACATTATATAAGAATTTTTAAAAGATTTTTTCGAAACTCCTTCACTGCACTGAAGAATTTATATCTAAATTTGTTTATCATGTTCTCTATCCCCTCCCCTCCCCCTTCCCAAGCCCTTCGTATATTGAATGATATTAAATAACCTTTAATTAAAAAAAAAATAAAAGTCTAATAAAACAAAATAATTCTATCAAATAAAGATAAAATTAAAACTTACCTCCTCGTCACTTTCCATCCTTATTTTTCTCCTTGTACCAACGGCGGTAAGAAGCTCGGATTTAAACTCTGCAACAAATATAGATTTTAAAAAATATTAATTTGAGTATGAAGTAACCATTAGAATTGATTTTTCTAAATACAAAGTAAAATTAAAGGAAATATATTTAATATAAAATATGTTTGTAATTGAAAATTTAAGATATACTAACAATTAAGGTTCAGATTCATAGACTTGAACATTTATTCAAAATTAATTTACATATTTCAAAAACCAAACAGAAAAATCATAAAGTCAACACTTAGTGAATTAATTTTGGCAAATATAGTGAAAACTACTACTGTTACGAAAACATCATAAACTCCTTGAAATCACATTAAACTAGCTTTTATTTAAGTGATAATAGATATCTGTGCGTCTAATGGTTCCAGAGATATGGATTACCCAAAATTGGGAAAGACACCCCTAACTATATACAATGTTATAAATAAAGAAAAAAAATTAAGATCAAATAAATAGATCAAAATAATAATTCTTAATAAGAGATAAAAGCAAAGTTAATAACAAAAACAATAACATTTATGGATTTAACAAAATAAATAATTGACTTCTAATGGAAAAAAGAAAGGAAGAGAACTTAAGAAAAAGATGAAGAAATTAAGATAAAACAAAATTTTAGAGTGAGAATAACATAACTGATAAGTATAGAACTTATAACAGGATGTCCTGCAGCAGCCTGGGGTTCAGTCTTCGGGTAGTGGTTGGGTTTCCCAAGTTGTAGGTCACTGCTCCTTTAACTGTCGGTAACTGGGAGCGGAACTTCATGAATTTTTTTTTATATAATTGACTATGGGGAGGGGGGTATAATCTCATACAAAAGACACCCCTGACTACATACAACGTTATAAAATAAAAATAAAAAATTGAGATAAAATAAATAGATAAAAGAAAAAAATCTTAATAAAAGATAACAGTAAAGTTGTTAACAAAAGTAATGACATTTATGGATTTAACAAAATAAATAATTGATTTCTAATGGAAAAAAAAAAAGAAAGTGAATTTAAGAAAAGATAAAGAAGAAAAAAAAAGAAAGAAATTAAGATAAAATAAAATTTTAGAGTGACAATAACACAACTGATAAATATAGAACTTATAACAGGATGTCCTGCAGCAGCCTTGGTTTCAGTCATCGGGTCGTGGTTGGGTTTCCCAAGTTGTAGGTCACTGCTCCTTTAACTGTAAGTAACTGAGAGTGGAACTTCATGAAAATTTATTTTATGTAATCCTCAATTGTCTCTATTTGTAATTCCCGATTCCATTGGCTGTTTCTAACAAACCAAGGAGCATCCACTGAAATTCATTTGACTTTATTTTTAAAAGATTGTAATTTTTTCCTTTTCATACAGGATGCCGCTCCCCAGACTTCACAACTATACATCAGCAGTGGCCTGAGAATTGTAAATCACGCCGTTTTGCCAAAATCAACAAAATTTTAACGATGGCATAAATGAGAATTCCATGAATATTCTAGGGAAGTAACTATTTACAGATCCTAGTTCTTAATGGTTACATTACTATTACATAAAATATGGAAATATCAAAGAGTTTAAAAATACTTAGATGAAGTAAAACAAAGAAAATTGTGTCACAACATCGGGGCAAGTAGAAGCAGCCAAAGCGCTTTTAGCTCAGCGAGACTCTTAATGATCTGAGATCAATCAACGCAAAGAGAAAATAGACTAAACCAGACGCGAGCAGACTTCATTTATTCTGTTGCATTGTTTACGTCTTTCTCGCTAGTAACATGGAAATGTTTTCAGGTTAATGCCCCGAAGAGAATAAATATCCGCGAATCCAAATTTAGATCATCTTTGTTTATATAACATTTGAGTTTTACTACCTACGTTTCAGGAGTATATTAGATGGTTAAATGTAGTTCAGAAGGACTTTAATACTGAGTTGAATATAGATTTAAAGTTTTCTAATATTACATCACAAACAATAAATATTTAACAAATTTATTCAAGTGATCGAGAAACAATGCTACACAACCTCAAAAAATAAAATAAATTAAAAAAAAAATCCTTTTTTTTTTTTTTTTTAGTAGACCATTATTCGTTTTAAGAGGGATTTATTTGGACATGCCGAATTGAGCTCTGAGGCTCTACTAAACCATCAAATTACTCCCGCATCCAATCCTTACAATCCAAAATCCTACGTAAAATCCTTGATGCTCCTTATAACGTTATAAATAAACTCATCCACAAAGACCTTTACATCCCATTCGCTGTAGATGGCCAAAAATGATATGTGTCTTTTCATTCCAAACTCCTTACCCATCCTAAACCACTAGTTCTTAATCTCTCATCCTTAACAATCTCTGATAATCCTCCGAAGCGCCTGAAAAGAAGATGGCCACGGGACCTTCTAATTTAAATTAAGGCTTGAAGCACTACCAATGGGTGGTTCCTTTCCAAGATTTTCAAGTGTAAATGAAACATTCCACATATTTACTTGTTGTATTTATTATTTTGTACAGATGTAAATTACATTAAATAAATAAATTTAAAAAAATAGGGATTCGCTGAAGGTTTGAGTAGAATATAAATCTACGTGTATTACTTAGAATTATCTCATCTATAAGGTGACTTGTGTAAAAGGAAACTCTGACTTTCAGAGAAACATCTTAAACGGGAATTCTAGGGGTTTTGGATTCCAACTAATTCCTGGTTCGACTAAATGTATATTATTAGCTGTGTTTATATTTGGATATGGGAGTTTTTCTTCGGTGGCTTTTCAACAATTTATTCAACGCCAGAAAACTAACAAAATACTTGGAAGACAAAGTTCAATAGAACAAGTGGACCGTGTCTCAAATGTAAAGATCTGCATAGATATTGATTGACTGTATTGATTCAAAGAGAATTTGTATTTTAAAAGATCTTGTATAGTACAAAATATGGAAAGTTTATGATAATAACTCTATTAAAAAGGCTTAGCGAAATAGATGATTCGATCCAGATATTACCAATAATTAATTCTTAATAACCTACTAGGCAAAGTCAGCCTTAACATGATCCTCCCACAAACGTCTTGGTACAAAACCTCTGATACCGTCGCACAGTGAGACAAATAGTATTAAAACCTGGGCAAGATAAGAAAATCCATATTCTGTATAAATTACACACATATTTTCCTTTTTACACCTTAACTAATATTAATCCGATATCTTCTGCTAAGCAAAATTATTTGTTCATAACATTAATGTTAAATCTATTTTTTAATTATTGTTTATTTAATTTTAAGTTTCAATTTTATTTATAGTACTATTGATGTCAGTGGCCTCTTATTAGTTACAACATTATGGATAACTCACCCCAAGGTAAGTGTAATAAAATATATTAACTTTTTATAGTTATTAATATTTCTTGAGAAAATCACGTTAAGTCCAAAAAAAAATTTTGATCACTACCAGTTCAACTTTCTTTTCATTCAAAATGGTTTGAACTAAGAACCATACAAGTACCAATATAAATAAAAAGAGTTGTATAAACTTGTAACTTTTTTAGGCATTACACATTCATCAGAACTTTTATTTTATTCTTTATTATATTGTAAATGAATTCCCTCTGTATTCAATTAAAATAAGTAAATATGGAAGTTAATATTATTTGCTCTTTTTTGCCAAAAAAAAATTATTGTTTCAATTTATTATTAAATTTTATTTATTTATCCAATTCAATATTTCTTTTAACCAACCTTTTATTACATTTTCCTTTAAATCTATGTATTAGTTTTGATTTGGTAAACGGTATTTATTTGTTTGTTTTACTGTAGACTGATCTACTGCTGTGACTAGAATTGGTTTAGCTGGATTTGTGGGGTGGATCTGAGAGAGGGAATCGGGAGAGTGAATTTGTCGATCAAATGAAATGAAAATTGTGAAATGGAAGGGAAAGAAAGGGGGGGGGGAAATGGAATAAATTGAAATATTTGTGTTTAGTGTGTAGACTGGAATCGATCGTAAAAGAAAACTGTGGAAAAAAAAATGTTTTCTCTCTTTTTTATTATATCATGTAAAAATATGTAATTTGTATATGTCCGATCACGGATTGATTAGTATGCTGTATAATGTAGCAACCCGATGTATTTGGGCAGCATGGATGAATAAAGCATTTCTCTCTCTCTAGAAGTTATATTTCGATTGAACATCATTTCAATTTTGTTATATTATATTTATTTGTTGAATTTTTCTTTCTATTCTAAGGCACTAAAGCCCAGTTTTTATTTTCTGTATTATTATTCTGAACAAACTCATTCCAAAATACAAACAAATTATTAATATTATATGAAAAAAAAAAAAGATTGACTGTAACTGAATATGAAGGAGATGGTCGGGCTGCGTGGTCAAAAAGGAACAAAAAAAAGGTGAAAACTATATAATATAGTATAAAACTATATAAACTAATATTAATATTATTGTGAATAATGTTATGAATTATATATATTATATTTCTCGTTCTAATGTGGAATGTTAATATTCACAGGCTCCTATTATAGTTTCAAATGACTTTTACTACCTTGAAAGAATTCGTAAAATACCTAAAGTTAAAATATTTTCCTGGAAGTTCTTCAGATGTCAGAGCTGCCAAATATTTCACTTAAACTTGAATGTGATAATTCAATTAATTCATCGGGTCATAAAAAAAAACTAAATAAATAAAATAAAAAAAGATTATTGCATAATTTTCTAATTATTTAACAATTTATTATTAAAATAAGATTTCCCTCGCAGCGATGTATAAAGTTTTTGGGCATACGTTTTTTATAATTCTTAATTTTTGAAATTTTTATAATTCTAATAGTACATCGAATTTTTTAAATAACTGCTTCGGATATGTTTGTAGATTTCATATTTAGTTCGGATTAAGTATTTCACAAAGAATGGTAAGTTTCATAATTCTAAAAATTTGGATTTGGCCCAACTGTGTGCCGCGGCACTAATAATTCAATCAGTTTCGACGAAAATTAATTACAATAAAATTTTTAATAAATAGTAAATCCAATGATTTCAGCTCAACTAATAATTCTAATTACGGACCACAATTATTATTGTTACTAATAAGTTCAATTGACCTATGATAAAAAAGTAATTTTAATTTAAATTAATTTTTGTCCAACACTAATTTGGATTGTTTTTACAGGGGGTATGCTTTTAAATCACAGGTGGATTTATCTCTTTTTCAGATTTAAAATTTAAAGTATTTCTTTTTAATTGCGATTTTCAAGTATGATGAGTCCATGTAGTGATCTCAAGATGCAATAGGACAAGCACCGGAAAAGAGTAAATTCTACAAAGAATTTTCCAGTGTTTTGCGCTGATGATAGAGTGTGGATAGTTAGATGGAAAAAAACAAAAACAATCAATTTATGTTACCCAATTATTGAATACTTCTATAAAAACGGTAAATAGTTAGTATTAAAAATTAAATTAATTCAAAACGTTACGAAAAACTAATTTTTTATTCGGAGATCCATATCATCAAACCACTAAAAACATTAAAAAAACTAAACATGATATAATTTACAATAGAGTAAATTTGCTAATATATGTTTATAAAGTTTTTTTTACGTTCAATAGTTCCAGGGATACAGTTTCAAAAGCAACATTTCATGGCGAAATAAAGCAAAATCAGTAATTACTGAATTTATTTTGAGAGTGATAGATATCCATATCAAAGGAATCATTAGTCGTACAGATGTTGTTTAAAACTCAAATGTAGGCTTGTAATGTACTATGGAATGTACTATTAATTAGTTATGACGTTTATTAAAATGTAAAAAAAAATAATTAAGACCAGTAGTTTCCAGGATATTCACCATAATAAATTCACAGAATCATGATTTCTCGTTGTTTGAAAAAAAATTTATTACAGTTCGAATTTCAGGAAATATACTGTGATATAAGTAGTAAGCCATGGAGGTTTTTAATTTCGTTGATTCTTTTCACAATATTGAGCTTATAATAAAAAATAAGTGAAAAGTTTAGGTTTTTCTCAAATAAAATAACCCTTAGGAAAGTGCACCTTAAATACTTCAATATTTACTTGACGAAATTCATCCCATTTTTTCTCAATCCGATATAAACACCAGTGTAATCTCAGTAATCCAAACTAATTGCTCTAATTAAGGGGGTTGTTTCGATTACTGAAAAGATCAGATCACAGAAGGTATAAGGAACAATGGTACAAAAAAATTCAACAATATGATTGTACATAATTTTATTTATTTATTTTTTACATATTTTATTAGAAATTTGATAGTTTGGAGTTTTAAAAATTATAAAAAACTAAACTTATAAAAAAATGTATTTTTTTTCAGCCACGACTCACATTGGAGTCCTATACTGCCTAATCATGGCTAGAGGGTCAAAGTTTTTCATTTTGTGGGACCGCCACTCAATGAAAAAAGTCAACGCCCCAGGCCCGGATTCAATAGACATCAAATTGTTAAGACTGTGTCTTAACTACATCGCCAGTGATGGTAAGTGGTGATTTAATTCGCCCAAACTATAATATTGTTCATTTATAAGTAAAAAAAAAGAAAGAGTTTACCAACAAATTTTGTATCACAGGTATCTCTACTATTAAATAAATTAGTTTTACAGGATCAAAAGATTTGTACTATATATATTATTTATTTTGAATTCGACCAAAATATATTATCCACGCTTTAATAAGAATTGGATTACCCGATATCGAAACTGTGTATAAATTTTCACTTACTTGCCCGTAATATATTATAGATCGGGAATTTTAAAATGTCCTTTACATATATGCACTTTTATCTTAAAACAAAAATGTTATTGCCTGCTGATTTTTCTCAAAAAAAGTATCTTTTTTTTAAATACCAGTTCGGATTACTGGAGCTTTCGGAGCACTGAAGTTCTAATTACCAAGATTTATTTTTTATTACTTTTTGCGGACTACTCGTCCCACTTTAAAAAAAGGCAGTCATCTCACCCCAATTTTTGATAACTTTAATGAAAACTATATATAATTACTAGTCAAAATTGATGAGTCTGCCAAGCATAGGTAGGTGGAATAAAAAATTGCGGCAGTTTCAAAACCTTAATAAAACATTATTTTTTCATTCGGAGCTCTATATCTTAAAAACTACCAAAAACAACAGTAGAAAATTTAAAAGAACATTATTTAAAGAAGAGTAAATTTTCTGAAATATTATCCCTGATATAGCTATTTACTCCAATAGTTCTCGAGATATAGCCTTTCAAAAATAACATTTCATAAAAATGTACTGAAATATCAGTAGTTAGTTAATTTATTTTGAGAAATCTATATCTCAGGAACTATGTGACGTACAGATGTCTATTAACATAGTAGTTTTCATGATATTTGCTAAAATAAATTGATTTATAGTTGGGCGGACAATAAGTTTGATTTATGAAAAACTTAATTTCAGGAACCCTTCGATGCACAAATATCTGCCAGCACTCAAATTAATGCTAGTTAAATTTACTATAAAATAGTTAATAACGTTTATCTTTATAGGAGTAGTAAGAATGATATTTGACAAAATAAACTCACAAAATGTTTATTTCTAGTTGTCCGGATAAAATGTTGTATTTTAAAAAAAATATATTTCTAGACTTATAAGACGCACATAAGTCTGCCAACATTCAAAATAAAGGAAATTTAACTTACTATAAAGTAGTTTATAATACTCATCTTCGTAGGGGTAGTAGTAATGATATTCAAATATGAATATAAATTTGGCAAATGAAAATTTGTCCGAACAACTATAAATCAATTTATTTTAGCAAATTTCATGAAAACTGCTACTCCTACGAAAATAAACGTCATAAACTACTTTATAGCTCATTAAATTAACTTTAATTTGAGTGCTAATAGACATCAGTACGTCAAATGGTTTTTGAGATATAGATTTTTCAAAATAAATGCGTTAACTACTGATCTTTTAGTACGATCCATACAACATTTTGATGAAATGTTGCTTTTTAAAAAGCTATATCTCGAGAACTATCGAACGTAAACAGCTCTATTAGGGCTTACATTTTACCAAATTTACTTTAAATGATGTTCTTGTTCTTACATTTTCGATTGTTGTTGGTAGTTGTAAAGATATAGAGCTCCGAATGAAAAATTAATTATACTCAACGTTTTGAAACAGCCGCTATTTTTTATTCCCCCTACCTATACTTGGCAGTCTCATTAATTTTCACTAGTAAAAATATACCTAGTGAAAATTAAGTAATAAAAAATTTGGGTGAAATAACTGCCTTTTTTCTCCTCTTGGGATCTTGCACTAACTGTAGTAAACATTTTTTATTGACATGACCTTATCAAAACAAAGAGAACTACAAAATTTGCTTGATTTACCTTTAATTACTCGAGCTATCGTAAAACACGAAGCTCTGGTATTTTTCATGGCTCTAAAGCTATATAAATCAAATTAATATTGCAAGTTTTGTGGTCTATGGTGGTTAGAAATAGTAAAAGAGGACAACCAAAGAACGATTATTATATTAATGACGTTTTTTGAAATCACGGATTATTAAAAAACAAATTATGTTTTATAAAAAAAATAAATAAATTCGATTAACTTCCATGTTTTCTATATTTCATGTAGTAGAGAGAAAAAAATAGTAAGCATAACTTATATTAGAAAGATAAATGCCTCATTAGTAGCACTTGAAGCCAAATATTATAAATTTACCTCGCCTTATCTAAGAGAAGGCGCAGACACGACTAATCTTTTCGTTATATAATACAAGTCTTAATCTCGTTGTCCTATGTTTACACAACAAAGCCAAGACAATCTACTACGTGCGTACGGCATAATGAACTGGCAACATTTCAACTGCTTTATTAAAGACTAAACTAATTGAGGAACTTGAATCAAGACGGGATAACGACATGACACAGAGAGACTGGCTATTTTCAAAGTAAACTAATAATAATAACTTTTTATTAATTAATATAGATGCTAAGGTAATGGATAAAAAGTGAAGTTTCCACCTTTTATTACGCTTTAAAATCAATAGTGTTAACAGAAGAGATCCTTAATGTTAGTTCCACATACATCATAATCAACATTATTTTATGTCCTCTCTTCTATCCAAAATCCAAACAATTTAATCATTGGAAAAAAATAGAGAATGTTGTTGTGGGACTTCAAGCCAAGACGTAAGGTGGGAAAAGTGGATCTTAAGGATTTTTTAATATTGTCAGAAAGAATGGGGATATACGGAAGGGACCTGTGCTGAAAAAGAGGTGGAGTGGGTTGAGAAATGGAGGAACGGGAGTAATACGGTTAATGTAAGTATCAAGTAGTTTGTTTGTCACTTTATGAGGGAAATTGTTGTTTAACAGGATCTGTTTAATACGTTGTATGTTAGTTTGGAGATATTGAGGGTCAGAAAGATAAAAGGATCGGTGAATAAGGTTCTTAGTAACATTGATAATTTGGTGATAAGGGTGTTGAGAAAAATAGTTGAGGAGTCTGCTAGAATAGGTGGGTTTGGTATACCAATCAGTGGATATGGAGCCATCAGGATTTCTGATAATAAGCAGGTCAAGAAAAGAGAGGGAATGGTCAAATTCACCTTCAACAGTAAACCGAAGAGGAGAGTAGTAGGAGTTAAAGGCTGATCGGATTTCGGGGATTCTGTCAGGATTGTGGACAAGGAAGAGATCGTCCACGTACTTCTTAATGAAAATGATGTCTTGTGAAAGTAGGGGTAGTATAGAGTCAAGATCATTAAGAATAATATTAGAGATATCAGGAGCAAGGCAGTTCCCCATTGCAAGTCCACTAATTTAGTGGTAAAATTTACCATGAAACGTCAGGTAACCGGAATTACAACAATGTTCTAAAGCAGAAAGAAATGAGGTGAGGTTAAGCGTGGTATGAGGTTGAATTTAATCACTGTTTCTGTCTGTTTAGATAGATTAATAAGGAAATATCGAAGAATGATTTTCGTGAAATTTATTTCTACAAATTTAAACTAGTTCGCAGTGTTCCTTCAATTAATTGTAATACCAATGAAGTATGATTTCTGGTGATCATCAATGGCTATATGCTGGAGCGAGTATTGGTTTCAAAAGTCTCGTAGTGGATATCTCGAGTTAGAAGACAACAAAGGTCGTGGACGTCATCCTGCCACAATCATCATTGAACTGTGAATGCAGACCCAACTAAATTCACACGAGAAATAAATGACTTGAAGTGAACCAATCCACTATTATAAGAACCCTAGGGTCATTGTTAAACAAAGAAGCCCACCCTGTGAGTGCTAGGAGCGAACTCAACAACAACGGTTGAGCTACGAACAGCAAACATCAAGATATAATGAAAATGTTACCTTGTTGGGATAAACGCGTTACACGATAGGAAAATTTGCTTTTGATGAAAATTATTTAGACTAATTATAATGCGAGATGATCGGGGAGGGCTGTCCTAAAAACAATGTTATAATTAGTTTTTTTCGTAGGAATAGTAGTTTTAATGATAATAGCAAAATAAATTCAGAAAATGTCGATTTTTCGTTTTTCTGACATTTTTTTTTTTACGGCTATATCTCAGGAACTATTAGGCCTACTGATGTATATTAGGCATCAAATTAAAGCCTATTTACCGTTCTAAAAAAAAAGTTATTATTAGTTTTTTCGTAGAAGTAGCAGTTTTCATGATATTAGCAAAATAGAAGTAAATAGAAATTAACCTAACAAAAACTGATAATTTCTACTGACCGCACCCTCTCCCACTATCTATCTCCTCACAATACATCAACTATAAATACCTAATTAGATAAAATATATGATATACACTATTTTCAATAAAACTCAAAAGCCTATATCATTTTTGCATAAATTCAATAAAACCTAAAGATGAACCAGAGAGGTTAGACCACTATCTTCATTGTATCTAAAATAAATCTTTGATACAGAACTAGGTTACACTGTTGAAGTGGAGGGTGACATCCTCTAGATACTAAATAAATTAATTGTTATATTGATTCAGAAAAAAATAGTGCTTTTGGAGAGATAAGAGATTTAAAAGTAAAAAGAAAGGCGTTGATGATTTGGAGTTGAATGGAGTCCATAAAGATTTAGCACAGTTGATTTGTCCAAGTGCGAGAGTAGCGTGTATGAATTTGTATTTAACAATGATAATAATAATAATAAAAGGTAGATAAAGGAAGAAAAAAAGTGATGGGTTGGAACCCTTTCCATTTTGTCGAGTATTGCGAATTATAGGAATCTCAGGGGAGAGGGGGGATGAAGACGATTTGGAATTTTCACCAAAAAAGAAATATAAATTAAGAAAACAGTTGAAGAGGGTTACTTAGAGGCCATATATTTAACATTTTGAGTTTGGAATTTGTTCGATTATTTTAAGGAAGTTTCTCTTAATTTTATCTTTTTCAGCCATTACTAAAATATATGAGTTCTCTAAGACCTTAAGCCTCTTTGCTATCTAGGGTCTCATGGAGTCCGCTCACCGCTTGCGTTTCACTCTGGACGTTCTGTTTCTCTTCTATAACGTTTGTATACTAACTTTCCTTTCCATTTAGATGTCATTTCTCAATATTAATTTACTTATTGGAAGAAGATAGTTGACCGTATGAAGTAGATTGTAGGAAAATAGTCCAAGTGGCGGTCAATAAGTATCAAAATAGTAAAAAGAAAACTGTTTATTGGTAACCAACGTTTCGCCCTACATTGCAGGACTTCGTCAGGGGCTGTCAGATTGAGACAGAGATGTCAACTGACATCTCTCTCATCTCAGTTGACATATCGGTTTCAATTAAACAGCCCTGACGAAGCCCTGCAAGGTGGGGCGAAACGTTGTTTAACAATAATTGTTTTCTTTAACTATCTTGATACCTTTATTGACCGCCACCCCATCTTGCTACAAAATATTAATTTACACTTTTTAATATTTTACGTAAACGTAACGCACACTAGGCTTTAATTTTAAACGTTTGTTTCGGTAAAGCAGACCTGACAAAGTCAGCAAGTCAATAAAATAATCTTTTTATGAAGTGACATATTTACGATTAATTAGTTAAAATTGCCTTTATGTGAAATATCGATAAATAAAAACTTTTGCTATCATGGTAATTTGATACTACTGAGTTGGTAGTGATTGACATTTAAACAATAGAATCACACTTCCTTCTTGTACTGTCTAAAAAAATATATTCAAATGAAGAAACATAATGAGAGAGTTCTTTCCCTGTCTTACGAGTGCAGATCAGTATGAAGTTTTAAACAGAAAAGGGAGAAGTAGAAATAATAAAAATAAGTTATATTAGAAGGGGTTATTATGAATTGGTGCTCAACTGGCACTGAATTTCTATTTTTTTTTTTTTTTTCACTAAAATACTCAACAGAAACTCCTTTTTAATCACATAACTTACTTTTTTGAATATCTAAAATACCTAGGAGGCCATTTGAATAAGAAAGGAATCATCAACAAGGTCCATGAGAGAGTGAACTCGACTATTAGGATGTAGAATTAAGTCAAAGGTTAATTAATTAAAGAAAAACCTCCATAAAAAAAATTGGGGAATCTTCTAATATCAATCAAATTTTCCGAACATTCGTCAGTAGTTACAAAGTACGGGAGCAGAATACAAGCTTCCTATGTGTGATTCCATCATCCTGCCACACACAAGCGATCCATTTGGCAGCAATCCGTTTGGATACAGTCCAAATCAGAAATCATTCACGATCGCACCAATCCACTCAAAGCAAGGTTTCTCTTCGGATAGCTCTAGTAACCATCGAGTGTATAAGTACTGTCTCAGACATTAATGAGGAGGAATTCTTAAATTTATCTGCAGCATTTATCTT
>NW_027107000.1:409740-410634 GCF_000696795.3 Halyomorpha halys
TAAAGAAAAGGTCATCCCTGGATTATTTGTATTAATTAATCTTTAAAAGCCGCAAGATGTTTCAGACCAATATGAAATGGGATTGATAATCCAACATGAAAAATATCAAAATATTTAAAGTCAATTTTGGATAATATAAATAAGAATAACCCGACGTTGTAATACGTGTTGATGCTAAACATAAAATGGAGTGTAGAAGGTTAACGTGTGATGAGTTGCTAAATTTTGATGTCGAAGAAATTTTCACTAATGCTCAAACAAAAAGTATCATTAAAAAAAATGTAGGGCATTTGTAAGATTAATAAAACCTTACAATTGCATAAAAAATGAATGTGTGCACGCGGATGGTATTAATCTAAGCATTGAATTTTGTTTTTAAATTTTATAGTAACCGGCGGGACTGTCTGAATACTTAATGATGTGTATAACATAAAAAACGGAATTTAAGGTAAACTAATTATATACTAGGTTTGTGTCAAATGTGAGCCCTTTGAATCAAATATAGTTTAAAAGTTTCTCTGATCGATGAAATTTTCTTCCTGAACTTTATACAAGGTTAGTTGGGGTAAGTACATATTCTGGAGGCAGGCACAAGAATGGAGATCTTTCTCAAATTCGGTTTATGGATAGAGCTACCACCAATGGTAATTTGAAGTAAATTGGATAAATTTACTCCAATTCCAAACATAAATAGTTAAACAATAAATCCAACAGACAATATTGTTAACCAATAGAAGTTTCATTGTGAACAGTTACTATAAATGAAACATGGATAAAAATGGAAAGTGACCAACTATATGTTTTGCTGCAGATTAAAATACAAAGTAATTAAAAATTTTCTTGAAATTTAGTTTTAAAAAAGGAATATATGTTGCTTAAATATAAAGAAAAAAA
>NW_027107000.1:412642-413780 GCF_000696795.3 Halyomorpha halys
AAATATTTCTATGAGTAGTATACATGGAAATATATTTTAATAACATGACAAGGGTAAAGAGGATTTGGTTATGAAAATAACTAATGAATTTGGGCCGAAACGGTCCTAATGTGTAGTATATGAAATAAAACTGTCATAAAAATGTCTATTATTATATAGTTCTATATTAAAAATTTGTGGGTGTAATGTGGTTCAAATTGGTTTTCCTCGATCATTATTTTTGAATAAAACAAATATCTATATACTGAATAAAAACAAAGATACTGCAATGTTGCCAACAAAATGTAATATTAAAATTAGAAAGAAGTTAAAAGTAGCAAAAAATTTAAGTTAAAAGTAGCAACTACGTTTGAGCTTCAAGGTTACTGTTGAGTATTATCAATTTTAGAACCCACTAGACCATTACAGTTGATAATAAATCATCTGGATCTAGACAACGATTTATTACAGAAATAAATAAAATTGTCAATCCTAACACTACCCATCATTAGAATGATATATGCACAAGACAAAAGTATTATAAAAATAAATAATGACTAGTTTACCACTGCGAGAACTCTCGTATTGCATTGAGTATGTTTCCTTCTCTTTGATTCATTCGAAATATAAGCGATATTATGCTTATTCATATAAACAATATAATATTAACAAGAAACTCTATTTAACAAACACAATTGGTAAAACTGCATACTTCATAAGACTATTTTCAGGTAACAGTTTACGCAATAAGTTATTTCGCTGCCCTATTGGAAAATATGACTTTAGTTTTTACAGTTAAGATTCAGCTATTCATAAACTTAAACCTGGACCCTACTCGCTGAGACCTCATATCTGGCATAGTTATACATACGTTTTCTAATTTCAGGCGCTTTTTAAATATTGCTCGATCAAACTATCTTAGTCTCCTCTCCCCATTTTAAGCAAATATTTCAAAAGTCATATAGGACCGTTGCTCCCTGGGGGTCTTAGTGGGGCAGGTCCGGCGAGGAAGGATTGCGCTTTTTTTGTGTTATGATCTCTTGTGAGATTGTGACATGTCGGACGGACATCGACCAACCTTCTCGCTATAAGTGTCTTTTAGGCGGGCTACAATATTTTGGTGGAAACCCGCGTGCCTGAATAATTAAAGATATTTTTT
>NW_027107000.1:414335-414741 GCF_000696795.3 Halyomorpha halys
ACAGTTTACGCAATAAGTTATTTCGCTGCCCTATTGGAAAATATGACTTTAGTTTTTACAGTTAAGATTCAGCTATTCATAAACTTAAACCTGGATTCTACTCGCTGAGACATACGTTTTCTAATTTCAGGCGCTTTTTAAATATTGCTCGATTAAACTATCTTAGTCTCCTCTCCCCACTTTAAGCAAATATTTCAAAAGTGATATAGGACCGTTGCTCCCTGGGGGTCTTAGTGGGGCAGGTCCGGCGAGAAAGGATTGCCCTTTTTTTGTGTTATGATCTCCTCTTGTGAGATTGTGACATGTCGGACAGACATCGACCAACCTACTCGCTATAAGTGTCTTTTAGGCGGGCTACAATATTTTGGTGGAAACCTGCGTGCCTGAATAATTCGAGATATATATT
>NW_027107000.1:414791-415444 GCF_000696795.3 Halyomorpha halys
AAATAACATAATGATAAAATAATATATACAATATTTACACAATTGACCTGAGGATCCCTGAGCCCACTCTATCCCCCACGTGTGAGGGTAGAGCAGAGCTCAAGAGATCCCAGCGCATCCTTCTCGCTGCATCTGGTAATTCGAGATATGAAATAGGAAATCTGTTTAGCCGTTCTTTAAAAAAAAAAAAATTACATCTTGAGAAAAGGACAGACTCAACATATTTTTTTAATATTTTGAGCCTAAATTGTTCTAAACGTTCGTGGAATAAGTTTAATTTAAGAGATAAAATGTATGAATTGGTTAAGTCTTTAGCTCAAAATATTTTTATATAAGCGCAGATGGACAGACTGAACAGATTAAATGCAATTATTTTCAGGATCTTCAGCTCGAATTTTTTTCAAAACATTCATAGTATCTAGTTGAATAGTTTTAGCCATGAAAAATAAAATTTAGCTAAGCCGATCACCCCAAAAGCATCCCATGGCATTGTTGCATTTGAATTATATTGGCCTATACCTAGTTAATAAAAACGGTTTATTTCTGGGCCTTAAAACACAGGGCAAACTTACGTTCTAAAGGAACTTACTTCGGACTTGATGTCCGTGTCGAAATCTATAAAACCCAATTTATCTATCGACTTACCTCTACCA
>NW_027107000.1:415494-416467 GCF_000696795.3 Halyomorpha halys
TACTTCGGACTTGATGTCCGTGTCGAAATCTATAAAACCCAATTTATCTATCGACTTACCTCTACCAGAGTTCTGAAACCTCTTACATATTTTAATGAATTTATTTAATACGAGGAGAATTGTGGGGGGGGGGGTGTGCGGTGAACATAAAACACAAATAAGTTGAAGTAACTTATTTTATCGTGCCAACGTTTCGGCCAGAATTTTCAGCCTTCATCAGAGCTAAGAACAGTACAGAATAACAACCAATGAATACAGCAAATATAAACAGAATGACATAAACTAAATAATTGTATAGAATGGAATTAATAAAATAATGTGATGGGAGAAGTAGAAAATAAAATGTATATATAGGTAATTTAACAAGTAGGTAAAATAACATAATTAAGGAAATAAAATAAAAAGAAGTTATACAATGCAAAGAAATAGGAATATATTAGTTTATTAATAATTTAAAAATTAAAATTATGGAAAGAAGATGTGTGTAAGAAATGAAATATGTAACCATAATATTAGATAAGGAGACAAAAAATAAGTAAAGTTTAACAAAAGAAATGTATAGAAAAAAAAATTTGAAAACAACAAAAATAATATATGGTGATCATAACTAATAACGTGTGTAAGGAAAATTGAGTAAAGAATTGAAAAGAAGGGGGAGCGGTAAAATAAAGATAGGGGGAAAAAAGAGTATAAAACTTAAAACGAACCTGTTAGCTTGAAATCTTACCCGTAAGATTCTTTCTTTTTTATTTTCTGTATTCATTGGTTGTTATCTTGTTCTGTTCTTCTCCTAATGAAGGCTAGAAATTCTGGCCGAAACGTTGATGCGATTAAATAAGTTACTTCAACTTACTTGTGTTTTATTTTGAACGCACCCCCCCCCCAACTATTTTCTCCTCGTATAAGTCATCCACGGTCAACTATCTCTCATGATTATGAATTTAAGGATCGAAATTGAGATTCGTCTCTTCTC
>NW_027107000.1:416517-418032 GCF_000696795.3 Halyomorpha halys
CAGGGCAAACTTACGTTCTAAAGGAACTTACTTCGGACTTGATGTCCGTGTCGAAATCTATAAAACCCAATTTATCTATCGACTTACCTCTACCATTGTTCTGAAATCTCTTACATATTTAATGAATTTATTTAATACTAATTTTAATATTAGGAGAATTGTGGGGGGGGGAGTGCGGTGAAAATAAAACACAAATAAGTTGAAGTAACTTATTTAATCGTGCCAACGTTTCGGCCAGAAGTAAGAACAGTACAGATTAACAACCAATGAATACAGAAAATATAAACAGAATGACATAAACTAAATAATTGTACAGAATGGAATTAATAAAATAATGTGATGGGAGAAGTAGAAAATAAAATGTAAACATAGGTAATTGAATAAGTAAGTAAAATAACATAATTAAGGAAATAAAATAAAATTAAGTTATACAATGCAAAGAAATATGAATATATTAGTTTATTAATAATTTAAAAATTAAAATTATGGAAAGAAGATGTGTGTACGAAATGAAATATGTAACCATAACATTAGATAAAGAGGAAAAAAATAAGTAAAGTTTAACAAAAGAAATGTATAGAAAAAAAAAATTTGAAAACAACAAAAATAATATATGGTGATCATAACTAATAACGTGTGTAGGGAAAATTGAGGAAAAAAGGGGGGGAAAAAGAATAAAACATAAAACGAACCTGTTAGCTTAAAATCTTACCCGTAAGATTCTTTCTTTTTTATTTTCTGTATTCATTGGTTGTTATCTTCTTCTGTTCTCAGCCCTGATGAAGGCTAGAAATTTTGGCCGAAACGTTAGTACGATTAAATAAGTTACTTCAACTTACTTGTGTTTTATTTTGAACGTACCCCCCAACTATTTTCTCCTCGTATAAGTCATCCACGGTCAACTATCTCTCATGATTATGAATTTAAGGATCGAAATTGAGATTCGTCACTTCTCGCTTTCATCTGATACCTCATTTTCCAAGCCCTTGAGAGCTGGAAAAGGGATCTATAGTACCGTTTATACATTTATACAATAACAGTATAAATTGGTTCAAAGAAAAGCTGTAGTAAAGAAGAAGTTAAGGCCGGTGGTCTGGCATAAATCCACCATACTCGAGGCTGTAGTATACAAATGTTTAAAACAGAACTCGCAAGACTTTTATGTTTGACCCAGTTCTTTAATGATGAGAAACCATCGAATCGCTTCACACTAAAATGGGCCTAAGTCTTCTCTTGGCCAAAATTTCACAATTTAAACATCAAACTACGATTATAACATTGTTCATTTCATAGAGCCACAACAACTGTACCAAAAAACTTCAAGTAGTATATTCATATTTAAATTTGTCATATAAATAAATATTATTGTTGCAATATGTGAAAGATGATATGATGAAGGAATGACAAAACCTATAGGAAATAGAAATGCTTGGTGGTGTCCTTGTTTTTCCATTGATTTTAAAACTTCACAAATTCTTATTGAGACTAGGAATTTTCCGAGTTATTGGATCTGGT
>NW_027107000.1:421994-438098 GCF_000696795.3 Halyomorpha halys
TTTAAAACTTCACAAATTCTTATTGAGACTAGGAATTTTCCGAGTTATTGGATCTGGTCGGAGGGTGGACCTTACGGAAATCTCCACCCCCCCCCTTATTTACAATTTACAATATTCAGATCAGAAAGCTTAAAGCTAGCAAAATTTGTGGCCAGTTAATAAAAGTTTAGATTATTGTTTGATAAAGACATGTAGACCGAAAAGTCTGAATAAATGTGAAAAAAGTGTGATGGTATGATTAAAAAAAAACTTCCTGTAGTATTCAAAGATAATACCAATAATAGAATATAATAATAGTAAGAATACTATATATATTTTTTTTTTAATACTTTTTATTTATTGATAGATATTACAATCTGCCACACAATTGTGGGCAATAGGTAATAGTGATGAATGATCACATTCATACTAAAATAAAATAAAATAAGAATAAAAATAAATAAATGAATGAAAAAAAAAATTCTCTCTTAAAATATATACAAACAGAAGGATAAAAAAATGAAACTAATCAAATTATGTGTAAGAAAAAATAAATAAATAAAATAATATAATCTCTAGTCACATTCACACTCTAATATACAATATTTACACAATCGACCTGAGGATCCCTGAGCCCACTCTATCCCCCAGGTGTGAGGGGTAGAGCAGAGCTTAAAAGATCCCAGCGCATCCATCTCCCGCATCACTGGTAGTGAGCCAGTGCGCTAAAGTACTATATATTAAATACATAAATTATTAATATTATATTTCACATGAATGAATTCTCTGAGAAAACAATGTCTAATATAAAAAAAAAAATGATTGAAAAAAACATTTATTTTCGACAGTTCATTGAATGGAAATTAATTTTAAAAATCATGAACAATTACAATCTATCTTTTCTTGGACCGTACCATTTACTCTAAAAACCTGTGTACCATTTGAAGTACAAATGGATTTTAAAATATTGGTATGACAATGATCATTATACACCTAATAATCTGAAATGTGGTTAAAATTTTGCTTTTCGCCAGTATTTAAAAGTCCCATTGCACGAAAAAATAGAAAAGAACATAAAAATGTTGATAGTTTTCATTTTTTCGTTTAAATACACGATTTCCTAAGTTATAAGACTATGATTTTTTTCATTATTTCTCATATTTGACGAGAAAAAATTGTCGTACAAACATAAAGTAAAAAAAAACATAAGTAGTATATTCATCATTAAATTTGTCATATAAATAAATATTATTGTTGCAATATGTGAAAGATGATATGATGAAGGAATGGCAAGACCTATAAGAAAAAGAAATGCTTGGTGGTGTCCTTGTTTATCCATTGATTTTAAAACTTCATAAATTCTTTTCCGAGTTATTGGATCTGGTAGGAGGGTGGACCTTACGGAAATCTCCACCCCCCCCCCTCTCGCCGCATCACTAGTAGTGAGCCAGTGCGCTAAAGTACTATATATTAAATACATAAATTATTAATATTATATTTCACATGAATGAGTTCTCTGAGAAAACAATTTCTAATATAAAAATTATATGATTGAAAAAAACATTTGTTTTCGACAGTTCATTGAATGAAAATTAGTTTTAAAAACATGAACAATTACAATCTATCTTTTCTACAACCTCTTGGACTACGGTTCCATTTGCTCTAAAAACCTGTGTACCATTTGAATTATAAATGGAAAAGAACATAAAAATGTAGATAGTTTTCATTTTTTCATTTAAATACACGATTTCCTAAGTTATAAGAAAAAACTATGATTTTTTTTTCATTATTTCTCTTATTTTATGAAAAAAAATTGTTGTACAAACATAAAGTAAATTACTAAAACAAATACTTCAAAACTATCCACATCGAGACATTTTAATCATAAATTTATTTGACCTATTTCGTAGAAACCATACTTCGAATTTTTCCAGAAAAATTATAAGACCATGAATGTCGCTAATTTTTATTTTAAAATCGAATTACAACACCTTCAAAGCTTACTTTGCCATTCAGAAGCAAAAGGAAATAAAAAAACTGTGACTTTTAGTTATTTTATATCATTATTATTATATAATTTATTTATTGTAATTTACAACTGTATAAAAGTACATAAAACAAGTAAATTATCTGTAGGTGATATAATGACATGATACAAACATGTGGAGAATCTACCCATAAAACTTCAATAGTGTTCATTACTAAAAAAAAATAATATAAATTGAGCCAGTAAAAACAATTATATCAGAACTATCCATTTCAAACCACCATTCCAGTATACTATAACCCAAATATTAAGTTCTGTACTGTATATAATTCATTTCTTTTATACACTCTGGATTAATCGGTTGTATCACTTAATCGGTGCAGAGTTTACTACTACAACAATTTTATGCCTTGTAATGTTTACAAGTAGTAAATTGAGTAAACTTGGAATGTTTATACAACAGCAGATAATTCCAAGGGGTCACTATAAACATATTTCATTTTCTGATCACTGTTTTTCTGAAATTACTGACGAGTTGAGATTCATTTATCGTCTAAAATGGATCTGTTACCTACAGAGAAAGGTAAAAACAAATATTTTACCACTTACTACTTAAATCAATCTAATGTAACTTATTTATGGGTTATATTTAATATTGAATATTATATTTAATATCTTCCTAGGTTTGATGAATCCGATGATTTACTGCGTTAGGGCTAGTAACCAAATTATTACAAATTTGTAATGAAACTTCCAGTTTGAAACAAAATGGTGGATGTCAAATACGAACATCATTACCTGTCACTTAAGATCAAATTCTAAAAAAAATTCGGTCCTATGGTCTTGGAGAAAAGCAGTAAGCGACGTTCTAAACAACATGAAACGTAAAATCTCAAATTATGAGAAGGGTTATTTTTTTTCGGTCGATTACAAAGGTTTATTATTATGAATAATAAACTAAAATCATCGAGGACACGATTGCCTTGAGGAATCATATGGTTTAGAATCAGTACCACTGAGAGAAGAATCAGATTATTATTATATTACAAGTGAAAAGTATTATATTTGGGTCCGATTCCTATCCGGGGCAAGTTAATATTTATTTCTCGCGATCGCGAGACACTACAATGCTGCCACTCTAGTAAGCGAAAAAAGGCTTTAGCCAGCTTAGCCCAACTCGTCAGATAAGTCCATCTCATATACGGAGTACGTGATTGATAGATGGGCTACTTTTAAAAATAATTTTGTGAAATCTTAATTTAGTATAAATTCATTTATGACTGCAATCAATTTTTTCTATAAATTCTTCCAAACAATATTTCGGAGTTCTTAGCATCATGAATAATCAACTCGAAGCAATTAGGAACTTTTTTAGGTTAAATATATGAATTAATTTTGTTTCTGAAACTAAATTATTTCCTCCAAATATTAAAGCCAGTCCGATAACTTTCTCACTATTCAAAATTATTTAAATACATTTTTGAACTTTATGAGTTTGTAAACTACTGTGTTGATAGTATGACCTATTAGTTCAGTCGATATTATATTATTATTTTAAAATAATTTTAGTCTTTAAAGGGTCAATAGAATAAAATATTACAAAATTGTTTATTAACAATTTTTATTTGTAAAATAGTTTAAAAACGAACTAAGTGCGTCACCACCTTCCTTTTTATCTTACCTAAAAAGAATTTTTTTTTTTATCTTTTAGAACATGTTTCTCATAAATTATCTGTCCTACCCGCTTAGCTGTTTTGAGTGATTTTATCTGGAATTGTATCATAATGACATTCATCATACATAATCACTAAACAAAAATAGGCAAAATAATGTATGGGTTGGATTGGATGATAATGCAGTCACAATGTTTAAATAATGAACTTAATTGATATATCATCTTTGTAACAAATAAAGGTAGGAGATATTAAGCGGAAGCAATCCATCAGTTATAAATATTATCAGTTAATCTTAATAGAATGACTGTGACAATGAACTTTTTTAAAAACATTTAAACATGTAATTTAAATTTTTAACAATTGTAGACAGCAGTATATGTTATTGTAATTTTATTAGGTAGACTAAATAAGGATAAAAGATAATGAATCAATTTTTTTTGGGGGGGGGGGTTAAGTATTATTAAAAAGCGATGTCTCCTGATTTTTTTTTAAAAAATAACAATAGTATCAATACTTTTAAAGCTAAAAAAAACTGAAAGTAGAAACTCAGATTTGTTTTTCAAAAAAGCAGTTCCATCAAGATGAGCCCATACCATAAGAACAATTAATGGCAATTAACAATGAACATTCATTAAAAAAAATAATAAAAACAGCAATTTATTTATACATATCCATTTTTTGTTGTACACTCATCTCTTCACTTATAATTTCCAAGAAACCAAGTAAAGATGTTTAGGCATCTACTCCTCACTATGAATGCTGTCTTATTGTATGGTTTAGAGGAAAATGAAGAGGAAATTAAACTTATTGCTGCGTGGGTTGATTTAACTTATTCCTGTGTGGGCGACTAAAAGTGAAAAAGTGTAAAGCTTCTCACGCACAAAAATACGACTAAAATACTGCGGATTGTAAATCTGCCTTAAATATTTCAAGATCTTTATAAATACCCAAATATTATAAAAATAATAAAAGAAATACTGACTGAGGAAATTCGCTTTGGTGCGGTTTTCTAATAATAGAATTGGCAAGAAAAAGTTAATCCTTAGCAATATTTTTATAAATACCCCTATGAAAATTTTCCAGGCCTTGGTGGATGAGTAACATTTTTATTTATATTATTGTATTAATTTTTAATATTCATCATTTATGTCTGTTATGTTTAAGACCATGCATTCAAGGATATTTTATCCCATAAATTTCATTTTGATATTCATCGTTTTAGTAGGGGCGGTGTCGTAAATCAATTTTCAGCCAAGAATATAATATAAAAATATATATGAAAACAAATAAAACAAATCTGATGCATCATTATTTTTCTGTTCATTCATTTAAAATTAAAATTAAATAACTTAAAAGTAGTAACTTTATTATAACAGTTTATTAAACAATATCTTTATTTAAATTTATTATTACAATTGAGCCCCGCTTATCTGTTTTAGTCGGCACCAAAACATCGCCGGTTGAGCCAGAGAACCGGAGTATATGAAGTAGAAAAAAAAACCAAAAATGAATTTAATTCTTGGATTAGATAGAAATTTAAATACAATACAAAACTTACTATACAATTTTAATATATTAAAATTTCTTATAAAATTAATATAAAAAATTTTGTATATGCATAATTTAAGCGTAAAAATCATCGAGTTTTTAAAAGTAGTTAAAAATTCAGTTATCTTGTTTTTTTACTAAACATATGTTAGTATTTTCTCATCATTTTTATTTTTACTATAGGTTTATCTGTAGTTTAAGAACCTCCAGCTTTATTAAGATGGGTGAGGGTAAGTGGGGTTCCATTATTCATTATTAATTCGTTTTAGATCTTTAGAAGCTTCTGATTTGTTTTTCGCAATAGGTTTTTTCCTAGAAATCGATGGAACTACTATATTGAAACAAAAAAGCAGCTTAAACAATCAAACTTGCATTACATCGTCTGGTAGTTACATTTTTGACAGAAAACACTGTCTGGTCAGAAATCAATTAATGGAATTGGTAGTAAAAAAAAAAAAATAAATAAAATTAAAAGAAGATGAAAAGCGTTAACGAGTGAATAACGTTTCCGAAATACTACAAGTTGGAAATGGTTAGTGAGAGAATAACATTTTCTAAACTCTTGTTATAATAACTGAAAAATATTAATAAATACAAAACATCTTCCCAGATGTTAGGACTTGAGCTGGAAAATGGATAATAAATGAAAAACGTTTTACAAGATATATTTAGAGCAAGAATTGTTTAATTAATGGAAAAAAGTTTTGTGAAATATATCATCTGAAGCTATGAGTCACCTCCCACATTAGATAAATTTTACAAGCTGTTCAAACCGACACTCATGCTATAGAAAAAAATATTTTGATGGACATTTCAACCAATTAGTCTTTTTAGATTATGTGTGTAGATCCCAAATAATTGTCAAAAAAACATTGGATCTTCAAAGTCGTATCCTAATTTTGTAAACATTTAGATAAAAAATTAACAGAATAAGAATAAAAATGAAATTGTGTGTTTGAATCCATTACCAATTTATCAAAATAACAATGGTTTGCGAGCTTTTTGAGGAGAAAAACATAACAAAAGTTAAGGGTTTATGGAATGTTTATATATCATTAACTCAACTTCAGGGCACAACAACAAACAAGTTTGGGTTTTTTTAATATAATTTTATTCTCCTACACACTTGAAAAATAATTCCTGTTTCTTTTTTTTTTTTCTTATTAACAAAGTCAGTTCAGATTGAATATTTATACAAGCCTGATTTCCCTGTTTTAAATGATTTTACAAAGAAAATCACTCCTAAGTCAGAGACAAAGAATATTATACATAAAATCAACAAGTATTAAAGTTAAAAAGTCACAAATAGGTCAGGACTACCTGGAGAAGTCAATCAAAGCAATTAAATATGTAAAATAAAATACAGACTAGATCAATGTTTTATTACTTGTTTACAATGTTATATAGGTGTTGTCTACCAAATAGTAGCTAAATGTTACAAATAAAGTTATAACTTTGAAGTATTAATAAGTTATTGCTAATACTTATAAAACAGGTGAATCCATTTTTTCCTTTCTATTTTCAGGAAAATGAGCATTCTCTAGGTGTAAAAAAAAAATTGTAGTATTCTCTTGTAGACGAATATAAATGATTTCATTTACAATAGGAATAAAAAGAGAAAAAAATATTTAATAAGAGCATCAGGCAATTCTATTGCTTTAAAAGATTGGTCATTAATTAGATAATATCTTTCAAAATAACTAAGAAAGACAGAAATACTTTTGGTTTGACACATGTACACAATAACATAAGATCAATAGAACAGACACATTGTCCATATCAAATTTCAGACTTGTTGCCACAAAACTTATTACAAATATACAGTACAAGAATAGATCCCAAATAAGAGCAAGTTACGCCTTATGTATATAAAAGTGTAATGGACAAATTTTTAAGTAATATAATTCATCACAATAAATCAAGTTACCCTTTGATAAGACAATAATATTTTTCTTGATAAAAGCAGATTCTAAGTTGTTGCACATTATATGAAAATGGAAAATACTCATTCATACTTAAACTTTTGTTTAAGAAAATAATAATAAAAACTCTTAAGATAATAAATATTATGGGAAAAATAGTAGTAATTCCTATTATTATAACTTAATTATGATTCTTCTTTAATACCATTATTATTAAGGGATACGAGCAGGTTTGAATAAGTTTTTAAAAATATAGTCACAAAAACAATAATAGCAAAGAATAACCAGCAAAGTATTCAAGGTGAAAATCTTTCAGATTAAAATATTTATATATTATCTGTTAAAATAAAAAAAAAATTAAAATAAATGATTTGCGAAAAAGAGGTTCCAGGCGTAAAACTAATAAACTAACTATAATAAGAAATAACTTAAAACATGTAATTTACATGGAATAATATTTTAAAAAGGCTTCAAGCTACTTATTTCAAGCTAGTTATTAGGGATGGTTAATAAACAAAGACAAGGCAGAAACTAAATTCAAATTATTCAGATTAGGAAATAACTAAAAAGTATTTCTTAAATTAATGTTGATTGACAATATAATTAATTCATTTTGGTATCATTATTATGTAAAATTATAAATTTACAATAAATGTTTTATTAAAAATCCAAAATATTTAATAAAAATCCAAAATGTTTTATAACTAAAATATAACTGTATAAATAAAATAGAGAATACATTTAAATTAAAATTTAAAAAAGTAATCATAGAACATTAGTCTATGGCTAGCATTATCGAAAAAAATATATTCTTTATGAGTACATGTTAGGACATATTATAATATACAAATCTTATAAACAAGTATAATATGTTCTATTAATTATCCTTATATCAGATCTAAATAAAAATATGTAAATAATAAACAAAAAAATACTACATAACCAATCTATAGATAGTGGATCAATGTTTAACATTATTGCCACTACTATTATTTACAATTTATGACAGGAGAAATGAAAGTGAATCCGTCATAAACTGTACTTCATCAAAGCGTATTGGATTTTGCAAAATTAAATGACCAATAAATTTTTATATGATAATTTTACAATAAAGACTATTTAATCCAACTAAAATACGTAATGAGTAATATAATCTTTATGTTTTCCAATTTCACGCCATCAGCCAATACATTAACATAAAAAATATTATTTGTTAATGTATCAAAACAGCAAATATTTGCTTATCCAACAAAAACCACTTGATTGAAGTCTGTACTATCAGTTTTACGAAAAGAAAAAAAGAAATGTATAATTGAAACTGTTTAAGGATTTTAGCCCGTAAACAATGAATTTTGGATATATTCAATAAAATTTACATGAAAGTATAGTATATTTTTTTAAAAATGTTGTGAAATGTTACCTTTAGTGTGTGTGACCGAGGAAAACTCTTTAGTGATCGTTGACGAATACATATTTGTTGGAGTGAGTCCTCAAAATTCCAAAATTTTCATCTGGAACCCAACTGCAATGGAACATTTAAAACATGACATTAGACACATAGTACGTCACAAGAAACATAGACATAAGTGTAGATACAAAACATTCATGCAATCACTAGTCACTTTTTACATAATTTGATACAATACTAACAGATGGACTGTAAACACAAGTTTTTATTTACACACTCACTGGAGATCGATATAAGTAATATTTACAGAAAATCACAGTAAATGTCAAACAATTTTTTGGAAATGATAAATAAAATATAAAATAAAAGTTGAATTATCACCATTTGCAACAATTTAAAAAAATATATTATATTCCTAAAAAGGACCTAAATATTTTAGTATAAAAATATTCATCTTTATCTATATGTTTCTCTCTTTCCAAATTACTACTGATATAAATACGATAGAAATGTAAGATGTAATGAATAATAAAAAATATTCGATAATTAAATTCAGTGATCATTTTACCATAGTCTATTTTGCAATAAGAATATTAATAAATAAAGAGGCTATTAAGAATTTTCAGTCAACAAGCAAAGTCACATATCAGTATACCAATAAAGATCATTTGATGAGCATTCATTTCTAATTAAAAAATAAACAGTAAATAGAACTGACCAAATATAAATGAAAAATAAACAATCATCTCCAATGAAATAAAAATCAGAAAGAAGTAATGTATTGAATGTTGATCTGTGTTGAGGAAACCCAACCCAAAGAGATATCTAGCGGTCGAAGCTGGAACTACCACAGATGCACATTTAACCAATGCAACAAAAAAAATATATATTCTTGGAAAAGAAGACGCCAAGCTAATTTAGTCTTGTCGTGTGATTACAGCTAAAAATTAAATTTTAATAACCGTAATTATTTTGTTTATACATAACAAATAAATTCTGTTTAATAAAATCTGTTTTTAGTATAAACAAATGTATAAGAATTTCTACAGGTTGTACCTCGTAAGAACTTTTTGAGGTGATTTATACATTATTATCTGTATGTATAATAAAATTATGCTATGATTCACCCCAATTTCGTTAGAAGTTATATTCTATGACATTTATTCGATTTTTATTTGTATACATTATACATAATAATAGGAAAAGTACATACAATATTACTGCTTTACTAACGAAATAAAAGAAAACCACAATAGAACAGTATTGAGTAATGTAAGAAAGGTTCAACGAGGAGGAGATTCAAAAATACTTCATACAATAACAAAAAAATAAATAAATTGCACAAAATATTTTAAAACGAATCCAAATTTCTAAATATTGATTTATAAAAATTTAAAATAAATTAACAAAAAAATAAAATAAAAAAAGATAATGTTTATAGATATTATCCTTTTGGTCAACGGTTCGGGAACGGGAAATTTCCCTTTTCATATAAATTTCTCCCTTTTGCCCCCTCGTGGATATGACCCCCTGTCTTAATCTATTTTATAAATGGCAGAAAATTTTGAGTTCATAGACATTTATATGTGCTTTTAATTAGTTTAGGACGAACGTAATGGCAGGTACTTACGTAAACAAGGTAGTTCTTTTCGGATAAAAGAAAATAAAGACATTGTTTTGTTTTTAATTTTAATTTCAATTTTAAATTTTAGAGAGGAAATAAAAACTATCCTGAAAACAATAGGTGATTCATATTGGCCAATCGAAAAAGCTTTTCAGTAATTTATTTATCACACTTCGTTAAGATTCATTGCAGATTAATTCATATATAAACTGCTGAAAAAATTTTGAGAAATTAAGGAATAAAGTAAGTTATTACATATTTCTTATAAAGAAGTGAAAATAGCTTGATTAAAAGTATATTGGATCGGAGACAGAAGTGCACTCTGTGGGTGAGCAGCGTAACCACTGTTGAGAAGTAGTTTTCACAGTTTCTCACAGAGAGCGCTGCATGCCAAGTTATATTTCAAAGGTAAGATCCTAACGTATTCATAATTTTTCCAATTTATTAATTATCCATCTAATTTTTAGGACTTTAATACTCTACTGGTCTATTATTTTATCGATGTATCAACACACTTATAATATACTGATTGAGTATATATATATCGCACCTTTAAATAAACAATGACTTGTGTACACATTTTTCTTATAATTAAGTTAATAAATCTAAGATCACCATTAAATGGTAATTTAATGAAGGATATTAACTCAAATTAAATTAAAATATGGAAGTTATATTTTTTAGTTTCCAGTACAATTTATGTCCTTTCTTATAGTAAATAAATTCATATGAGTCTAATATCTTTAATATCCTAATAATTATTGGCTAATGCGTGCTTTGAAACACGATTTCAATTTTAAAATTAGCCCAATATTTTTTGTTTTCATATTTGCTCATAAATGTATATAATTACATATTTCTGTGACTTCAATTAAATAAAAAAAAGTAAAAAATCAAAATCAAAATGCCACATTGGAGATGAAATTCCAAATCACAATTGAGGATTTGTTTTCAGTGAACAAAATAATAAATCAACAAAACAACGCTGCCTTCAATAATTGACTTCATTGGATGTTTTATTTTCTTCTCGGCTTTCCATCCTCCCTTCTAATCTTACTTAAATACTAAATTCAGTTTTAATTTCAACCTTTTGTAAACTAAACTTAAAACTATTTCAGAAAACTGGTTTCTTGTAAGCCAAGTTTACTTAAATTATTGAATCAATTTTAAGACGGTATCACTTGCGCACCCAATAAGAGAATAGCCAAGTAGGCTTGGCTTTTTCAAAACTTGGAAAAAAAACTAAAAAGGTTTTTATTGAAAATTTGAGTCTCTCTGTTCAGGAAAATATTAGTAAATTTTATAACGCAAATGGTTTACGTGTTCTCGGCGAAGTTAACTAACACTCGTTAATTTTAAGTGCATACAAATCTGTCGTTTGTTTATTGCTGACGTTAAAAAATCATATAATAATTATTAAAATATTTAAACAATAGAAGATTAGGTTTGGTATAATGAAATTTAGAAATGTATCTTGTAATTAATCCTAATTGGGTACTTGTCACTCTCTTCAACATCTTCGTTAGCGCTTTATTTATTTGGTTAAGTTCTTTTTATAATTTTTGAAACAGAAATGTTGCTAAGTTTCATTTTCCTACTACTAATTTTAAAAAGTATCATATAATTTTTTATCAATCAACATACGCCTTTTTTTACTAATTTCAAGTTTGTATTAATTTTTTATTTTAAAGTTGTCATTCATGTAATAAGTTAATAAACCACTTCTTGTTTGTCATGATGTTTTAATAATTTTTTTTATATTAGTTTATGAAAAAATAATACCGCAACCTTTTACATAATTTTTGTTTAATTTTTAATCCATCCTTCAATTTCTTTCTTGGTTCAAAACTTTTTGATCTCACAATAGAAGTGTAGTCTTAATAGTCCTATTAAGATATTTTTTGCTACATAGTTTTTGTTTTTTTCCTCACAATTTTATATTTTATTTGCATATTATTAGGTTTTTATCCATTAATGTCCGAGCTCTATCTAGATAGAACAGTTTTTCATCTGGATGATAATTTGTTGTTAAAACTGAATGGATACAAACACTTTTTCTGATAATAAAGGAGTAGGTTAAACAATAAAACGATTTTAATTGTTATATAATTTTATAATTGATCAAGATTGGGCTTTTAAAATACTTCCATGGCTTAGATGTTATTTAATGGAACCACTGTAGTTTTACAAGTACGGAAGTAAAGTGTAACTAGGTTTATTAAAATATTAATTTTGATTTATCCATTATTTTGATGATTTCTTAGATGCAATATTTCATTTACAAGAAATTTTATGAACTCCTGTTAGAAATTAGAAAATGGTGCTGACCGTTTTAGTTTTTATTTATGTGTCTCACGTTTTTAGCAACAATTGAGGTTAATGTGTAATTACTATATTTTCTAATTAATTTATTCATCATAATTATATCTGTACAATGATCATTTATAATCATATTTAATTTTTATCCAATTTTATGTTGTTAATTGTAAAACTTTTTAATTATATTAATTTTTGTGACAATATTACATTTTTAGTGATTATTGTAATATGATTGCATGTTTTTTTGTTTTTTTTCTCCTATGTTTGGTTTTCTTGTAATATAGACTTGCTTTATTTCCAGCTACATTACTAAACAACACATATCTATAAATATCTAAAACTTAAATGTTGAACTTATTATCTAAAAAAGATATGTGTTGGTATTTTTTTACTATATTTTATTCTGTTTCAGAAAATAAATTTTATATCTATTTTGGCAACAATGAATTTTGACAGTAAATATTAAATAATATCAGGGCCCTGTTTCATAATGAAAACTAATAGTATTAGTTAATAGTACAAGTGTAAAAACTAGTGTGGGAATAATACTAAAACTTATTTTTTTCGTGATAGGGTTGACTATTAGTGATATTACAAAAATTAAAAAATACTAAAGTACAAGTTACTATTGTACAAGTCTGTGTAATTGAATTAAGATAAATCTACAAGACTAATAGTATTATTTTGTACTTTATTATGAAACAGCGCCCTGGATATAGAGAGAGAAATACTTTATTTATCTATGCTGCCTAAATACATCAGGGCCCTGTTTCATAATGAAAGCTAATAGTATTAGTTGATAGTACAAGTGTAGAAACTAGTGTGGTAATAATACTAATACTTATTTTTTCATGATAGGGATGTCTATTAGTGATATCACAGGAATTAAAAAAGACTAAAGTACTGTTAGTATTGTAAGAGATACAATAATAAACAATTTTTTTTCCCCTACAGTTTCCTTTTACAATCAATTTCGGTCTGTACAACAAATACAAATGTTTCAATTCATTCCCATCCCTCTTTCTCATTTCCACTCCTCCAACTCCACCACTTCACAATCCCTCAAACATTTTCACAATAAAAAAAAATTTTCGTTATTGAAAAATAAAGAATGGGAAAAGGTTTTTTGGTCTTATTTAAATAATTAATCATATTTTAAGGAGAAAACAGAAAAAAAAGTTCATACATAGGCGTTCTTCTGAACATTTATTGAATTTAATTAAATATTATATCTTAACATGGCTAGAGGAAATATAAATGTTAACAATGAAGATAAATAGAAACAATTTCGCCCATCCCGACAACAGACACAGTTACTAACACTTAACTAAAATATTTTTGTAATATAATTGTCATCTTAAGGTATTACGTTATTTGAAATAAAATTATACCATATTTTGAACTCTCTGAAACACGCATCGGTTGCATACCTACATGATTGCTGTTTATAATCCCCAGCCAAGTACAAGAAATTCTCAATCTAAAACAAGCTTTGCGCAACAACGTACTGTATTTATAGTGTAAAGGTGTAAATAGGGCGCTGGCAAGGAGAATTATAAATGTTGAAAACAAACAAAAATGGTCGGATGAAAACAGGGAAGGGAGACTCCGCTATGTGACTCATGGTCATTAGCAAATATAGAGCAGGCGACCTGTGCTAAATTTTTACTCTTGGTCAGGATGTAAAGACGGTATGGGATAAAAATCAATGGATTATATTTCTACAGTTCCTCCTATTCTTCCGAAACAAAAATAAATGGAGCAGTAAATAACTGACAATGTAATAAACAATAATAATGTTGTCTTAGTCGTAAATAGCAATGTTTTGTTAGTAATATGTTCTTCTACATATATCTGAAACATGTAGGGTATATTAAACCTCTTCTATCACACACATAGGGACAGAGATGGGCAGTAATAATTGAATGAGTATTTAATTATATCTTCGATTACATGATTTGCACTCACTCCAAATGGTTAGAGTTAAACGGTCACGTTAAATTCTAAACCACAATTGCAATTACTTTTTGTTTAGTGGGCCAAAACATCGTTGGTCATCAATGCCATTTACACCTTATTTAATTTTGCTCACATTTGTTTAATTTTATTTTCTTTAATTTGCTTATTTATTTATTTTTCCAGAAAACCTTTTGATTTTAAAAACTGAAACACTAATCCTATTGTTTTATCATCTTCTTCAAGGTTTTTTGAAAAATCTGTGTTTGATCCTAACCTATTAAGGTGTATTGTGAAATATGGGCAATAAGACTCATATATATAAAGTAATCAAACTAATTTTTTTTTTTTTAAATCTGGACAAACGACTGACATGTAATCCTCATACAAGACTGAAAAGACAGGAAACTGCTCGTCGATTCCGACTATTACAAGATTTACTAGACAAACGGTCCAAACTTCCAATCCATTACAAAAGACTGATCTACATGACTGTTATCCTAATAATAAGGCCTATCTGGACATATGGAGTTGAGCTATGGGGCTCCACTAAACCATCGTATTCCTCTCGAATCCAATCCTTACAGTCCAAAATCCTTAGTAAAATCCTTAATGCTCCTTACTTTGTCACAAATCAAATCCTCCATCAGGACCTCAATGTTGCGGATTTGGCTAAAAGCAGATACTAATCCTTACATGATAAACCCCCCAACCACCCAAACCAACTCGTTTCTAAGCTGGCTTCTCCTTCACTACCTAACAATCCTCCTAGGCGTCTGAAAAGAAGATGGCCTCGAGATCTTCTCCTTTAGAATTTTCTGCACATGTTTGTATCATGTCATAATATCACTTACAGAAAATGTACTTGATGTGTATATATGTATACAGTTGTAAATAACAATAAAAAATTATTAAATTTTTTTTTTTTTAAATTCATCAATAATCATAATTAAACAATTTAGTGCCAAGTAGCAGCGTTTAATAAAACAAAACATCTCCCACTTCCTCGAATCCTCTGAATATATAATCGACCAACTTGAAGATAACACGATTCTTTCGGAGGAATCGATTCTACACCAGCCATTGAAGTTTTGAACAGTAATTCAAGTAAGTAATAAACGCTGTAAACATTAATAATATTTGCATAGCATTTGCATACCTTAGTCATTAAATACATTTATTAAATTATACTTTACTATGCATAACCTTTATCAATGGCACACCTCACAGTACAAGAGCCCAAGAGGAGAAAAAAAGGCAGTTATCGCAACCCAATTTTTTATTACTTTAATGAAAACTATGTATAATTACTAGCCAAATTGATGAGTCTGCCAAGTATAGGTAGGGGGAATAAAAAATGGTGGCTGTTTCAAAGCGATAAAAAAACATAATTTTTCATTCGGAGCTCTATATCTTAAAAAGTAGGAACAACACAGGAAAACCTAAGAGAGTGTTATTTAAAGAAGAGTAAATTTTCTAAAATATGAGCCCTAATAGAGTTATTTACAATGAATATTTTTCGAGATATAGCTTTTTAAAAACCAACGTTTCAGAAAAATGTTGTATGGGCCGTACTGAAAAATCAGTAGTTAGTGAAATTATTTTGAAAAATTTAAATCTCCAAAACCATTTGACGTACAGATGTCTATTAGCACTCAAATTAAAGCTAGTTTAATGAGCTATAA
>NW_027107000.1:438568-443354 GCF_000696795.3 Halyomorpha halys
CTAGCTTTAATTTGAGCGCTGGCATACATCTGTACGTCCAATGGTTTCCGAAATGAAGTTTTTCATAAATCAAACTTATTGTCCAAACAACTATAAATCAATTTATTTTAGCAAATATCATGAAAAGTACTATTCCTACGAAGTTAAGGGTCAGAAACTGCTTTATAGTCCATTCAACTAGCTTTAATTTGAGTGCTAATAGACATCTGTGCGTCACATAGTTCCTAAGATATAGATTTCTCAAAATTAATTAACTAACTACTAATCTTTCAGTAGATTTTTAAGAAATTTTGCTTTTTAAAAAGCTATACCTCGAGAACTATTGGAAATAAACAGCTCTTTTAGGGGTAATATTTCAGCAAATTTACTCTACCTTAAATAATGTTCTAAGATGTTTTTAAGATTTTCTAATGTTGGTAGTTTTTAAGATATAGAGCTCCGAATGAAAAATTAATGTTTTGAAACAGCCGTCATTTTTTATTCCCCCTATCTATACTTGGCAGACTCATCAGTTTTGACTAGTAATTATATATAGTTTTCATTAAAGTAATCAAAAATTGGGGTAAGATAACTGCCGTTTTTTCTTCCCGGTTTTTGTACTGTCAGGGTCACAATTTCCGTCAACAGAGAAAAATAATATAGCAGGCATCCTCTCGCGCGATATTTCATGTGTTTTACTTTTATTAATAATATTTATAAATGGGTTAAGGTTTATTGTGAAAATATCATCACAGTCAAAATATGCGATATTATTTATAAATTAGTTGTTAGTCAACTCTTATCGGGTTTCGGAGATTTCACCCTGCTCCTAGTTATCCCTATTTATTTATCGTTCAAACAAATACTAGTTTGACAACCTGGCAACATTAAAATACCCTGTTACAAATATATCGAAGTGAGCTCTTATAAACAAGTTATTTTTCACTTGAATGATAACTTTGCCAAAACATTCTCTCTCACGATTCTCTACGGAATGCGCTTGCAAAGAGGAGAACATAAGTCAATGTATACAGTCCTTTCTCTAGAAACAGATTTCAAACACCCCGTAATGGAAATGAGTTAAATGGAAGCGGTCGGCCAGCGGCAGACAGGCTAAGAATAGGAGAAAGTCTAATTCAGATTTCCCTAGCAGTTTACCTCCATTTTAAAATGATTAAATCTTGCCATTTTGAGTATGTAAAATTGGAAACCAAACTAAAAAAAAAAATTTTTTTAAATATATCACAGCCCCGTAACACAGGTAACTTAATATTTTGGTCCTTGAAAATAAATATTAACATTGAAAATTCAACATCCAAAGATTAAATTTTTTCAATCCTACCAAGAGCCCCTGTAACTCTTTTTTTATCTGAGCAATTAAAACGTATATAATAACTTTTTTATTGGTCCAAAACTTTTTAAACGAGTGCAAAAAATGTTAAATTAATATTATTACTTTAAAACATTATTCATAAAATGGCGTTCAAAGGCTAATAACATTATAAAGATATTTATAATCTTTAAATTTCTTTCCTGAGACTGGCAATTATTTAGGAATTATAAAGATATATTGTAATGAAGATATCACTGGCATTATAATAAAATTAATAAACTACAAAAACTGCCGGACAAAAGTACCATGTATTTTTTAAAATATAGACTGAATAAATCGAAACTGTAATAAAATTTCAAATTAAACATTATTTCACCAGATACATAGAATCCAAATACCTAAAATAATACTATTTAAGAGGGAAATAGTGGCATAATAAAAATTAGCAGTCAAAAATTAATGATTCTAACAGACCCCAACAACTTTTTTTATTAACTCAATAAAAAACTAAAAACAGCATACCTTCTAATATGTCTTATTTTATCTCAGTTTTAACTGTTTTCGTGCTAAAAAGTCTTCATAAAATAATAATTAATAGTTAAAATCGATGAAAAAATTTTATACTCTTTCTATTTAACATTTTCATAGTTTGAAACAACAAAATATTTTGTTGATTAACGACTATAAAAGCAGGAAATAATAAAACAGTGAAAAATAGCATTAGTATAATAATACTGTTACGAAACTGTTGGTCTAAAACTTTTGAACAACACTTCGGATTATTTTTTTTTTGAGTTAACATCGATAGAAAAAAAAAATCAATATTGATATCTTGTACAGCCTCAATACAATAATTTGTCTCCTTTATAAAACAAACGATAATATTAATAAAATAAAGATGTGTAACTATCACAACTTAATAAAAAATGATATTATTCAAAATAGAAAATGTTCCTTAGTTTTATTAATTGCCAGAAGTTCTTTTGATTGTGTCTTTAACTTCTACTAAAATATTTAAACTCATATATTAATAAAATGGGGCAATTAAATTATAAATGGCGAATTGTTTATTTAAATAGAATGTGACTCGAATGAATCACCGTGGATTTAAGGAGAACTCCCGTTTCTCTGTTTTTCATTCACATTTTTCCTTACAGGCTAGCTTATTATTTTTCAACTGTTTTCTTCGGTCATACTAAACGATTTTTGAGGCCAAAAACCCTTACTATAAAATTTACAAAAAAATCTTTCCGCAGGATTTTGAGGTCATTTATATAGACACAAAATAAAAATCTAAATCACTAAGTCTTAGATCAAAATCAGAGAGCTTATTTTTAAAAAAAGCTGAGGTGTGGTGTTAGTAAAATGATTTTATGATGGCTATAAAATTGAGTTCAGCCCACATTGTTTGTAGAGTGTTCAAGAATTCCAAGCTAGTTGAGGTTAGAGATGTATTTTTATAACTAAACCATTTCACAACGATTCAATACTTGGTCTAAATCGTTTGCTTTAAACAATTCTTTGATTGGTTAATTTTACCTCCATGGGGTGAAAATCACTCATTTCGTCAATTGTTCTAAAGTAAAATCAAAATTACAAAATGATTTAGTATTTGTATTTTATGATTAAAACAAATAAAAAAAAAATCTTGCTTTAACTTTGTTCACAGAATACTTAATCCTGTCCTTTAAGGCCATATAAATTAATCTATTATCTGTTAGAAATATTTTTTTAATTAACTTAAAATAAAAATCTGGCAATGCATTCCTTAATAAAACAAAATATCTCACACTCTCACTCGACCGACGTCAAGTGAATCATAACTCTTTCAATTCTTTTAGGGAATCGACTCAATAATCCGATTCCCGATTCAGCAAATAAACACTTGACAATTAGAAAGAGGTGTAGATAGTTGACCGTTGACAGTTGACAGACAATTAGAAAAATAATCATTCATTTAATTCTTCAGTTGTATAGAACAGTGATATACTAACTATTAATTAAAACATTGATTTCCATGTTTTATCCTTCTTAGTTAAATTATTAATAATTATCATTATTGGGTGCACTCGACGAATTTTTGAACAAATATATCGTTTATCATTGTTCAAACAGTAAACACAAGATTCTAAAATAAAATTAGTGGGCATTGTCCTTAATGTTTTCTGGCACAAAATCAGCAGACCTAACAAATATAGGCGCAGGTTTAGAGGTATAACGAGGGAAGTATTTTAACAGTTCATTCCACCCCAGTTTAAGACTACCAGTAATTAATCAATGCTCACAGTACTGAGTGGCTGAAATGACTTTGTTTTTATCATTTTCAATATTGAAATTTAACTGAAGAACTATTTTTTTAACTGAACTGAAATATCAATAAGAAAAAATAATTTAACACTCAATTTTGAAGTTTTATGTTTAAAGAAATGTAGAACCAAAAACTCTGATAAAACAAAAGATCTGTCTGTCATTCATACGTGGATTTTCTCCCAAAATACCAGGCCGAAATTTTCGAAATTCGGCACCAAAGATACAGGGCACCCTATGATTTATCGCCCACTTTTAGGGTTTAAAATGGGGGCTGACTAGATGTTTCCTGAACCCATATTTTGCCCATTTTTGTAGATTGAGGGAAAAAAAATAATAACTTTTTAGAAAATGTATTCTTAATAATTATATTTCCCACGTTGATGTGTATTGTTTTGATTACTTTTGGACCAATTAGAGCGGATCCAAAAAATGTTCTGTATTGGACTTTTTACCCAAAGCTCTTATGAAAGTAGTTTGAAACAGATATTTTATTTATTTATTTTGTTTATCTACTAATATAATAAATTAATTAATTCAAATAATAAACCATTATAAACGTTGGCTCATTAAAATAGTATAGTTCTACTATTAGAGTTTTTTTGACCGCACCCGGACCATATTCCTTTCAAATAAACCATTGTGTAATAGCATGCAGAATTTTGATATTAAATATCAATAACAAACCCTAAAATCACAATACTTTTTGTCAGTTGCAAATGTTTATTATTTATATGAAGGAGATGGTTAGAGCTGGTCAAAGAAGAAAGAAAGAGTTTTCAACCCACAATATAGGTCAGGGGTAACATAAAAAGATGACATGAAGGTAGATTTAATGTTAAAGTAACAGTGACATTAAATAAAAAAAGATGTAAAAGTGCAGGTACAGAAAATTTTAAAAAATGAATAAAAATGTAAGGAGGATGAAGATAATCACTAAAAAAACTAACTAACTCAATAAAGAGTGATGAACTGATACGTCAGAATATATATTATTGAAAAGATCTATTAATTTATTTAACTGATTAGGCATAATAACTGACATATTCATTAATAATGAACTAGTAAATTATTAATATTGAGGCAGTAGCAATTGTTGTTATAAAGAATGATAAGTATTGAAATTGATAGCAATGCAGGCGAAGATTCAACTAATAGAAATATCTT
>NW_027107000.1:444129-445123 GCF_000696795.3 Halyomorpha halys
CCCCGTTCCATTTTTATGTAAATACAGTTGTAAATATCAATAAATAAATAAAAATGAAAAAGTTTAAATTTTAGAAGAGAAATAAATAAGTTAATTAATAACTAATTTCTATGGCGTTTTTCGATTACTCAAAATTAATACTTTAATGTTTGTTTTGGAACGTAAAATGTGGGACTTAAGTTAAAATAAATAAATATAATTAATCATAACGTTTTTAGTTGGCATAAAGCTGACAAATAAATTACTTTGTAACGGTATTTATTTACATTGTTCTAGAAATACCTAAATTAGTGAAACGTTGACTAGTTTGTAAATAAGCACTATTTTGAGAAACCTAAAGCTATTAATCTGGAACGTTCCATAAAGACCCTGGTGTTAATAATGTTTTCTAGGCCACGAATACAAAAATAGTCAAGTACAGTATTGTGACTATTAGTACGAAGTTAGACAGGAAACATTGGAATGAGTTAGAGGACGAAACTGGCGAGTTTTTTAGTAATGACATTGAACCTGGGATAAAACAGAAATAAAGCCAAGAAGGAACAGCAGTGTACGAGACGTTTATGTTTAGACCTTTATGTTAAGGAGCTCACTGATTTTTTTTTGTCTGGTGAAGAGTGGCAGCATTTTACTGACGACAAACCATAGCGATGGGACAAATATCACCTTCCCCAATAGGTAGCTCAATCAAATAGTTGTGGCGACGGGTGACAGACATATATAGAGCTGGTGGCACCTTGCCACACAGCACACTGGCCAATTACCAAACGGACCTTGCCTTTATTTATGCCATAAGGTCAACTAGCAACGGGAGAGGTATATCGAGTAGGGGATTAGACCTATCGGGTTTCCATATCAAAATCTTTTATAAAAAGCACTTTTGAATTCCGATCAACTTCAAATAACCACCGTCCGAGGATCTTGAACATTGATACTTCCATTTGATGTTTAACACGCAAACTACCAGGATAAGACAAGTACACAAGTGGTGTAA
>NW_027107000.1:445769-455926 GCF_000696795.3 Halyomorpha halys
ATTTCATGAATATTTCGTCTCAACCATCGTTTTGTAGAGCAGAGGTTTCCAACCTTTTTCGGTTTGCGGATTTTTTTTCCGTGGCGCCCTTAATACATCAGATTTTAACTTTAAAAAATTGGAAAATTTTCCTTTTCAAAAGGGATTACCCATTTAACAGCGAAAAATTAAATACATATACTTACTATTTTCCTTGGGATAATACAAAATATTTAATTTCAACTGTTTCGGTTATATCCATTTTGAGACTGGACAACCACAATGTGGTTAGGTTAGTTGAAAAATAAATTAAACACGAATTTTAAATTCACAAAAGATTTATTGAACGTCTTTTGATGATTAACATTATTAACGGGATGGATGGGCTTGATGTTCACTACACTTCTCATTTCTTATTTAACGTTAATATTCAAGCGATATCGACTTTTTATCACCGTGACCGAAAACCCAAATTCGCACAAATAGGATATTGCAAATGAAATTAATATTCTTAGAGCTTTACCACTAAGCAATGGATATTCCACTTTTACTGATATCCAAAAACTAAAAATTAACATGGTACCAGAGTTTAACTTAAAAGTATTATCGCAAGACAAGTCAATAAGAGATTCATCTTCTAAAGAAGTAAATTTTGACGGAGCCTCGGCTCTAAATGGGTCTTATCCATGTAAATTTATCAATATCTGCTTCAAAGTATTTTTCGAACTTTTTTATAAGCTCTGATAGGTGATTAAAAAAAATTGATTTTATATTGCAAGACAAATTAATTTCATTGGAGGATACGAACAGGTGCAAAAATTCGAAATTCTGTGGTAGAGCATAAATTTGAAAACTTGTACACAGTATGTCGAATTTCGAGAATCATCTGACGGCCCACGGACGGATTTTTAATATTCAATTAATAGATTAAACGTATCTTAAAATATAAAAACATAAATTTTGAGGGAGGGGGGTTTCGTTTTTTTAACATACACTAAATGCTGTCTACACAATAACTAAATGTCTCTTAGCGTCAATCACAATCCTTGAATCGTGAGTTTGTATATTAATTTATTTTATATTTATTTATATATTTTACGAATAGTGTCCATTATAGAAGAGCGAAAAGTTCTAATAAGGAATAAAATTGGCGTTTGCATCCGGAGCGGAAAGGTTCCGTAATAGAGGGGTTTAAATCTATTAAATCTATACCTTGTTTGAGTCCTTAATAAGGTTGACCGTTAAGAGGGTTATCCGTTGCAGAGGAGTGCCCGTAAGGAGATGTTTCTCTGTATAGAGAGTACAAGTTATACCACTTTTTTTCCTAACTTAAATTATTCTACAAAATAGTTAATGGGTTCTCAAACAACGAACAATTTTCAAGTCCCACTTCAATAAAATGGTTTTCGAAGATCACCATACGTTCATGTTGGTTATATACGATCTAAGGAAACATTTATTTCTGATGTATTAATTGTATTCCAATGTTTTATGGCTGTTCGACTAGCTATTAGTTAATTTTCATTCCCATTGCATCATTTTTACCTTCAAATACATTTTGACTTTATATTGACACTTATTAAGGGAAAAAGTTCTTACTGTATTCAGTTCTTATTTAATGCATTGTAACAGGCTCTAGAATATTTCAAAATATGTCCTAGAAAAAAAACATTGTCATGGAAATCTTTAACTTAAGATAGAAATATAGAAATTATAAGGACTCCCGGGGATTCTGGAATTTTGTGGGAGCCTTCAAGTTCTGAATGTGACGTTGGCCACAATTTTACTCTTACTTCCTTCACAAAATCAAGCAAGAAAGAAAAAAAAGCAGGTGAGTACATTTTTAATTACCATCGTCCTGGCGTAATATAGTTTGAATTTAATAATTGGACAGTAATTTTGAACTAATTGATATACTACAGTAAGTTCATTTCCGTGGTTGTTCGTGGTTTCAATGAATTAATAAAATAAAGTTTGAATATCGAATTAAACTTTTAATGGTAGACTTTGCTTCAATCGATTTTTAATTTATAGTGGTTTTAGAGGTAAAGGAAATCGAAGATTAATCAGAATTTATTTAATTTTTGGGATATGTTTTTTGTTGAAAGTTAGGACCTAAAGGATGCCAAGTATTTGAGAATCACCCAAAACATTAACTAATGTAAAATCTATATACATTATATTTTATTCAGAAACGTAAATGTTCATAATATGTACATGAACACACAAATACATAAAACATCCTATTCCAATCGTGAGCCCAATGTAAGGTAATTGAAGTAGAGAAGGGCATGAATATTCATATTCCGATAAATCAATATTCGAACATTAAAAAACTTGTTTTTAAATTAATTTTAAATAAAGACAGTAAAATAATATTTATTCTAATATTTACTGTCTTTGAAATATCATGACAGGGCTGGAGATTCCCGGGAATTTGGTAAGGTTGAAAAACTCGTGTATGAATGATCCTAAATGCATAGTCCTAATAAAAGGAAAAGTAACTGAAGCCTTTGAAGTAAGAACAGGCCTGAGGCAAGGAGATGGACTCTCGCCAATGCTGTTTAACTTAGCCACAGAAAGAGTGATAAAAAGAAAAAAATAAACATCACGCGAAAATAGTGGGTTACACATCGGAAGGAAACATAAAATCCTAGCGTACACAGATTACATTGTGGTCCTAGGAAATAACCAAGATGACATAAAAAGCTTTGCAAAGACTCTAATAAGAGGATCAGAGATAATCGGCTTTTAAGTAAATAAAGATAATACCAAGTATATGATTGCAAGCCGAAAAAAATACCCTAACAATGGTCTGCATGTATGGTAAGGTATAGATGGCAATCTGAAAGTAAACCGTTACAAATACCTCGGATCCACAACAACCTCATTAAATGATCAACGGATTGAGATAGGCTAGCGTATAACAAGCGCAAACAGAGCCTTAATCTCTCTGTTGAGAATAATAAAATCCAGAAAAATCTCAAAAAATCTGAAGCTAAGGGTGTGCAATGCTATGACTAGGTGTGATGTACGGCTGTGAGACCTGGACTCTTACTGGTACACCATAAAGCAGAATCAAGACATTTGAAAGGAAAGTCTTATGTACAGTTACAGGATTAATCAAAGCCATAACACATGGAGAAGAACTAGCAGTGAACTGCTTGCAGAGACTTGCCATATCTGGTCAATATCTCATGGTATGAAGGCAAGGAGGTTAAGATTAAGGGACATGTGGCCCGAAGCAATTCATCAGGACGCCTCTACACAATAATGAATGCCAGTATAGTCAGCAAGAGAACACGTGAAAAGCGAAAAACCAGATGGATAGACAGAAGCACCGAAGATGCGAAAAAGTCAACCGGGAAGCAGTATCCAAAGATAGGCAGGCGTGGAGAATATTGCATAGAACATTAATGTTTGTTTATAAGATACCATTATTATACGCAGATAACAGAGTTGGGCAAAAATTAGCTGTACATGAAACTAACAGCTGAAATTACCATGGATACGATATTTATTTATCAATGGTTCATTCATGAATAAGAATCGTATCCATAGCAATTTCAACAATTAGTTTCAACTATAGCTAATTTTTGCCTATTTCTGGCAGATAGTCATTAAAAATTTCCGGACGAAGCTTTAAGCCTTTAAATACAAATTAATTGCTCGACATTCCACCGATTCTGATATCTTCTGGACTGAAAAACACAAATCTAGACTGCCTCTAGAAGCCATTTCAAGACCTCAAGCAAACTTCACTAAGGGGTCTAATTTATTGTTTGTAAAAAAAAATATATTGAGAAACAAACTTTTCCCAATTTATATAAGTGAATTTAGATATAACACATCACAAACCAATTTATTCTAGTTGATTACTAAAAACATATTGTCCATAGTCTGACTTATATCTTTCTTTACGTGCTTTAATGTCAAAACATGACTCATGCGTAAGACTATTTCTACATTAGGAAAACACGCCTGTGACAAATTTTCCATTATAACTTTTTAAAATTTCTGTTCAATAGCCTCATGCTGACCGTTGTTAATAGCAGAAGCCGCATTAGTTTTAAGACAATTAACTAAGTGCATAAGGACATTTCCCTACGCTTTCTTCCATATCTTCTTGATAAACACAAGCAATATTTGGAGTTGTTTTTAAGATCCCACCAACTGTAAGAGACTTTAACTGCCAACTTGTAACAAATAATTAAAATAGTAATAATAATAATTTTAAAAAATAGAACAATAATAACTCGAGTACAATTTTGCAATTTATTTTACAATTTTTTAAAAATATTTTTACAAAAAACATGTTTCAAAACAAACGAATCAAGTTTATTTACAAATTTTACAAGCTAAATATTGTCTGTTTTAGGCCTTAAGCATTTGCTACTTCGGCTACATTAGGAATCCGACCTTACACAAATCACATTCGTGCAGAAAGTGGGATAACACATCTCTGGTAAACAATGGAACACACAGTGTAAATGTTGTTAGAGAGCCCATTCTATTTATTTATTTTTATAATAACTAATCATCAACAAAATATCAAAAACTATAAAACGGGGTGACTACAGTAAAGGTTCGGAATTTTTGAAATCGGAAGGGAAAATTTCCATGACAGTCTTTATAAAAAAAAGTCTTTTTTTTTCGTCTCAATGTTTTTTTTTTTATCACTTTTTTTTTTCTCTGTACCATAAGTAACCTCTTCGAGTGGGGCACTATAGAACACCACAAGTTTGTTATTTCTTCGTTCTTAGAGCAATCAAACCCCATATTTTTTAACAAGCTTAACAGTGATTTTTGTTGCATATTTGATAGTGCGGCAACAGAAATGATAGTGAAAAACACATCATATGATACAGGCTCATAATTAATAATAAAAATACCTATAAGTCTTCAAATATTTTATTGAAATGGGTACCTTTTCGAGAACTAGAACAGGTACGTATTTATGCTAACTTTAATTTTACCGTAAAATAATACGTTATGATTTTAAATTCAGTCGTAGGTAGTTATCGCAACTTAGATTTTTACATATACGAGCTTTAATTGAACCATAAATGTTAGTTCAAACATAACTGTGGTCAAACAAAAAGGGTTGGTATTTTTTTAAGGTTCAGGAATTCCTTGAGGTTCGAGATTGGTAGGTTTAGGTGAAGAAATTCTCTTCAAAGTTTTTCTTTTTTCTTTAGGCAATCACATGTATTTTTATGCGGATACTCGCCCCTAAAAAAAAGCTTCTCAGAATATTTTTAAGCCAGCTAGAAACATCCGAATTTGAAAAATCTTCGATTTACCAATTGGAAATGTGCACCTAACCTACACTAGATTCATCTGAATATGTTTGTAAATAAAAAAATAGAATGAAAATTTAATAATATAAAAAATTACGAAATCGCACCTCATTTTGCGATAAATGAATGTCTTTTGTTGGAAGCGTAAAATTCAGTAAGGTGAAGCGATTTCTTGCTCCAATAGGAATTGGAAATGAGAGGCTTCAAATTATATCAAAAGGTAATTTACTATTATATAATACTTAATATAGTTGATTATAGGGATGCGACGGTGGTGCACGTTGGGGCATAGGTTCCAGAGCGCCCAGTTCGAAACGTTGTGGGTTCAATTCCAACCGGGGGTAGTTAATATTTATTTTTCGGTGGCCCTGATAAATGAATCTTGACACTCCCACCTTAATTATTACGTGGCGACAACTTTAAATTATCTGCTAGGGGTTAGAAAAAGGACGACTTACAAATAGTAGATTTTTAAAAATATGGTATTTAGAAATGGTAGATTTTTAAAAATATTTAGAAATGGTAGATTTTTAAAAATATTTAGTTAATTCGTTCATAAAATAATGAGAGACATTTCTAAATCGCAGGAAAAGATAAATAAACTGTCTCAACCATGTCAAGCAACAACAAAAATGGGAAAAACCATGGTCAACATGTTACCAGAAATTGAATATTTTTTCTTAAATTTAGGATAAGGTTTTAGAATAATTAAGAGGAATTCCTCGTTTAGTTTTTCATATTTTAAAACTAGTATTAGTATATATAAACGCAAATGCATAAGCAAGCAAGTAGTCCTGTTCAATGACGACGAAATGAATACGTACTTTTGAACATAGTTGAGGAATAATTCTTGACCTTTAGATAAAACGGAATTGCAATTATATGAAAATGTCAAAAATATTTCATATAAAAAAAAATTACAAATTTATGATTAAAATAATATATTATTAACAACATGCATAGTATAACTTTAGTATATTATCAATACTCTGTTGATAGAATATTCATTAATAAGAGATTAAAAATATGAAATTTAAAAATTACTGGAATATTATTTTTAATTCTATCATCCGGAATTCATTCAAGATAAAAGATGACACATGACAGAATTAAGAAAGAAAAACATAAAAAATTAACTCCTCAAGGCAATGTTGCCACTTTTAGTTTTTAAAAGCCCTGAAAATTAAACTACTTCAGATATTTCTCATCCTGGCATTTTTCGAATCCCAGATTAATTGTTCGTTTGCCAAGATGAGAAACCATTTTTCGAGGAGGTTAAAAATAGCAAGAAGCATTAAAATGTCGAGATGGCGATTTTTAATACTCGATTTAATGTATCGAACAATTAGCGAAACTTAGTCTGTATTTTATATTAATTTATTTTTACCGTCAAAGGTCGAAACAAAAAAGGAGATATAACTATCAGGAGTGTTTTGTAAGTATGTTATTATGTTTTGGGCAAATAACTCAACCGATTTTCAAATTTTATGGCTAAATAAATATTTAAGAGCTTTTTTTTTTTTTTTTTCGATCTCAAATAATGAAAACACAATTTAGAGTCGAAAAATTATTAATGGAAATATTCTTTTTATTCGTAAATAATTTTACACCTTTTTTTTTTTTTTTTAATTCCAATAGGTAGTACATTAAGAAGCATGTAATGAACTAATAGAAGATTTTAATTTTAGTTAAATTAGGCGGATATTCTAATTCAATTTTATTCTAAATAAATAAATTGAATTCTAATTCAAATTTATTCGTTATTCGATATTGAATAAGTGTAAATTCGATTAATGCCTATGTCAGTTTTGGATATAAGGTCAGAGCGTCGATCGGTCTTAAGAAAGAAACGCTTTTGGCATGACTTCCTAGATGTTTTAAATTCTTCCCCGTGTGTAATTTTTAAATATGGGCTAGTTGAGTAATGAAACTTAATTTGTCAACAAAATGAAATAATAATTTATTTATACAGGAGTGAATAAGGTAATATGTATAAGTATAAAACTGCCGAAAACATTTCTGGCACATTACATATTAGTTGAATAGGTTTTTAAGAAATGAGTCAATTATACATGTTTTTATATTTTTAGGTAAAACATCCAATATTGTACAATCAAGATCGCTTATTAACGGAGTAAAAGTTTATTATTTTTCCATAAAATACACCAAATTATGATCTTTTGTTTTTAAACATGTATTAATATAATTATATTAAATATAACCACGAAATAATCTGTGTTTTTTTTATATAAGAATATAATAAATAATATAATTATTCAATTGTCTCTTAGTACCCAAGGTGTTTAAATATCAAGATACAAGGAGCAGAAGAAATAGGGAACTCCTAATGCATATTATGTGGAAGAAAAAGTTTGTATGCACAATTTTTTTATTCAGTATTTGATGTCGGAATGGCTTATTTCTGGGATAAAAAAAATAATTCTGGTGTGTCAAATTCAAAAATTAAATTTTAGGAAGATAGTCCCGGTTCAAATATCATATACGGGCAACAATCTTCTTCGAATATGATGTAAAATTAATTATTTTTAGTGTTATTAAAAGCAAATTGATCTTTCTACACAACAATAAAATACATAGATATATATTAAATCTTTGAAAACTCATCGATGTAACAAACCCCAATGTACTTTCAACCATTCAAGCATTCTGAAATAAAGTAAAAATATATTTAGCAACTCTAAATTTTGCTGGAACTTGTTTCAAAATTTAGAGAGATTTTTGCGAATGTTGCCACCGATTCAAACACGTATTTAATGAGTGAGATTTAATCATCGGAGTGGAAGGTCGCTTACTCTAGTTTTGAGCATCTTAGAAACACAAATTTTGTAAAAAAAAAAAAAAAAAAATCATACAAATATAGTTATATCCATTATATTCAGTTTTCCCTAAGCATTTACTACATTCATATAAAAATATAAGGTTGCAGATGAGGTAAAGATCGTAGAAAACGATGTTAATGCACCCCGAATAGGATGTTGGCCAATATCCAAGATTTACATAGGTCATGAAATGTTTTGCGATATAACTAAAGACAGTATAGAACTGGTACTCACCTGGCGGTGACACTACAAGTAGACTGAGCTCAAATCAGTGTCAGCAGCTTATTAACAGCTAGCCCTAGACCTAATAATAACTTATTGAATCAGAGTCACTGAGTCGACTCCCGTTAACTCACCAAATATATCTACCCACAAAGTCTATATATAATAGAAACAGGAATAGATGGGATAGTGATTAATTTATAAAATTGTACATATGATTTAAAAATGGTGTCTCAAACGATATAAGAGCTTCACCTTTCCTCCGTCACATGGTGCTGCGGAATGATCAGGGTTTGAGATAAAAATAAGAAAAAATCATTTTCAAGTGCAGCTATTTAAAAATTCATTTTAAAAATACTTGTATATAATTTAAAATTATTATCAAATAGGAAGAAAGAGAAAAACTTTATTGAACAAAAGTTGTCCTGCCCAACTGTATTGGTTTGCTAAATACACTGTATAATAATAATAATAATAACAATATTCTTTATTTATACTGGGATTGATCCCTTAGAATAATATACAGGCGTAAAATCAGACATTAGTGTACAATACAAAATAAAAATGAAATTATAAAACGTCATAAAATAATGAAACTGAAAAGATAAAAATGAACAACCATAACTAACAGAATATATAAAATAAGAATAAAAAAAGATTATATGTCATATCATAAAAAATAAGATGACTAACACTTCTGATAATAAATAAAAAGAAAAAAAAATGATAACAAATCAAATACAAATAAACCAAAAATAATAAATGAAAACAATTTCTGCTAATACATATATATTTAAAAGTATAAACGAAAACATTAAATACAGAAAATATATAAACCATACTTGAAACTTTCAATTGTTATTCTTCCGGAATTGGGTGGACAGAAGATAGTCGAAGATACGGGATTTGAAGATTGGAAGGGTATTAGAACTACGAATAAAGGAGGGAATAAGAATTCCATAGGGAAGAGGTTTCGGAACAGGAAAGATCTGCCAAAGGCTGCGGTTCGATGTGCAGTCACATGTAAGTCTGAAGGCCGTGAGCGGGTACTGCTGTAATGCACTGAGGATTTAAATTGAAGAATATCAGAGATGTGCGATGGACAGCGAGATTGGATAACTTGATAGAGGAAGGAAGCAAGAAAATATTAACGACGGAAGAAGGGGTAAAGCCACTTCAACTCTTCATAAAATCGGGTGACAGAGGTGTCCCCGGGGACCCAAAAGATGAATCGAATGAACTTTTTAGTTTACCTATTACTGTATACTAAAATCAATATATCATATTGTATATATCAGCTATGTTGTATTATATTATTAAGAATTATTTTAATTCATTTTTAACAGTGATAGAACAGGCTGTAGGATATTATAAATTATTTCCCTAAAAAAATAATTATTGTCATGGAGTAATAAAACCTCAAAATAAAAATAGAAAAGAGTGAATATTTAATGACTACCGGTAATGTGTAGTAGCTATAAATGTTTAATCGTAAAGTTAGTCATCAATTTCACTCTTACCCTTTTTACACAAGTAGGCCGGAAATAAAAAATAACCTAGTATGTTTTGAATGACCATTTGCGTAGCTTAAAATACATAGCGTCCTATTCATAAAAAAAAAAAATTATTTGCATTTTAATGTGATTAATTGTCGTTATCCTTATGAAATGAGTAATTAAAATTAATAATTGGACAGTAATTCAACGTTAAATGATTTTACAAGTTCATTTTACTATTTTCTTCGTAGTTTATGACTTCACTGTCACAGTATCTATTTGGCCACGATAATAGTTGCAGGAATTAAAAAATAAAACTC
>NW_027107000.1:457372-459468 GCF_000696795.3 Halyomorpha halys
CAATGTTTTCAAATACTCCTTCAACCGTATTATATTATTAACGGGTGAGTTGAAAAAGGATCTCGTAAAGAACCGAGGGCATCCTTAAGAGTGTCTTTTCTTTTCCACCCAAAACTCATGAGGAATGCGAGCCTCCAAGTGGTACGGCTGAATACCATAATCCCGAAAGTAAAGGCTAGGAATACGGGAACTAAAACGAAGCCCTCTAGGACTTACTATCCTAGTTGTATTCCAGTCGAGGCAACCTGACTATAAAAACTCTTACATCATGAAGAAGCCTCTCACCAAAAATAAAAATCAAAGACCTGGAAATGGAGATGAGAATCAGAAGGCTGATGTTCTATAGACACATGGATATGATAAAGGAGGAAAGATTGAATAAAAAGATCTTTAAAAAAATGTTTAGCTACAAAACATGGAAGAATACATGAGGCAAATGAGAGAGGAATTAAAGAGACTTAAAATTTTAGATACCGACTTTCTAGATACAGATACGTATAGGAAAACATTGAAAAATCTCACCAATATTGGAAGATGAAAAAAAAGGGGTAAGAAGTGGTCCGAAGAAAGAAAAGAAAGGCAGTCGAGGATCATGAAACTGCGATGGGAAGAAAGAAAATCAAGACTCCCAAAGAAGCCTAACCATTGATATTCACGTGGTCCTTAGTAGCTTTAAAAAAAAAAAAAAAAAAAAAATAGGTTTAGAACAGATTTTCAAGGACATTACAAACTACGCGATAGATCTCGAAAAATTCTACAGTATATACTGAAAAAATAGTTTTAACGAAAATAATAGGATGAATTTACCAAAAACGACAGTGTGCCTAACCCTTCGTTTGTTTTTGAGCCGTCTGTGAAAATGTAGTTCCAATCACGGCTATTAGCTTTAAACTAATTGAATTTTTTTAAGTTTGTAATTTGTGTAAATTGGGGGGGGATTAAAGTAGATATAGTTATTTATGTCTGTTGGGATGGGCAAAAGCCTGTAAGAAATGTTGCTTCATCACATTATAAAAACGAGTAAGGTTAGGGTGTGCAATGTATTTTAAGCGTTTTTTAGGGAAATACAGATGAATTACAATTTTTAATGTTATATACAAGTATTTTCCATTATTTAATGAAATAATATATAATTCATTTAAATAATAAACCGATATGTAATAATTTACAGCATTTTAATATAATAATAATTTTGTTAATATTTAATGAAGTAGTTTGCTAGCATATTTAACAGTGCTATTTAAAATTATGAAGTAATCTGAAATAATATATTCAAACATTTATATATTTATTCCTCGGATATATTTTTCAGTTATTTTATTAAATAAAGTAATTAAAAAAATAACACTAAATTGATGTTATGCCAATCTATATCTAGGTAGAGGCTATATTAAATAACCGTTATGATACAGTACAATAAAAGAAAAAACTAGTGTATTCTTTAATGTGATAAGTGAAGTTTAGCAGTAGTTAAAAATAACCATTTCATAAGAAGTATTATTCGAATATGAAAACAAGTTAATATAATATTTTCCAACATAAAAAAAACCTGTTAACAACAAAGTAACAGTTAAAATTCATAGATAGTGAATATCGATCACTTGTTCAGTAATGTAGCAAGAATTACTGTAGTACGGGTTGAAATCTTCGATGGAGCTTCTATGTTTTTGAGAGGAACTAAGTTAACATAAGGCAACCATTAAAAAGAAATTCAATTAAAAAAATATAAATAAACCATTAAACTGTAAATATAAATATTATAAACCACAATTTACAAGTAAAAAAACATTTAATTTGTTTTAATACGAAATATTATTATTACACCCCTTAAACTTATCACTTTTCAAGCAACCTCAATATAATAAACAATTAAAACAAATTTTTAAAACAATGAATAAGTTGAAACGAGAATTCTAATATAGACACCAGCGCAACTGGAAACAATCTGCCTCTTCAAATTTAAGAAAAACCAAACTAGAATTATCAATCCATTTCAAACTTAATCTACGAATAAAAACCTTATATTTGTATTTTTAATATGTTAAATACGTTTAACCTAATCAAGTAGATTAATTTTATATTTAAAAGTGTTACTA
>NW_027107000.1:460282-464313 GCF_000696795.3 Halyomorpha halys
AAAAAAAAATCGTACATGGAGCCCCTTGAACTTCGGAGCCCGGGACAAGTTGCTACATTTGCCCATTTTCCTCTTCGTCGTAAACCTCTGCTCTTGTTACTTTGTTGTTATAAATATCGATTTTCTGCATTTTTTGGAAGGGAAATTTATTTTTGGGGATGGAATTCAATCTGTTTATGAGTCTTTGTGAGGTGGGAAGCGTGGATTCAAAAGTATTATCACAAAGACTCTGTGTCTATTTTAGTAGCATTAGTGGCCTGCCTCGATGGGATGTGCCAGATACATCTTCTCAAATCAGATGCAATAAAAATAAGCGAAGGTCTGTTTGTTGAACAGGTTGCTTGAAGAAAAATATCATAGCACAGTACCCAACGAATTTAGGGGATAGAAAATGAGCTGACAAACCAAATAGCTTAAACATTATTTCCAATAGGACTATTTTTTGCCAACAATTTCTTATATTATGCATTATCTTACAGTAAAGTTTATAAATATTCAATACTTTTATGGGCTCTGAATAAAAGATGTGGGATTAAAAAAGATCTTTATATAAAACTGTTGAAATGGTAATAGTAGGGAAAATGAATAGTTGACTGAAAGGAACTTAATTTTAATTTAATAGTTTAAGTAATTTAAAAACCTTTTTTTTTTTATTTATTTATTTTTTATGGGGAGACACCCTAACTATATAGATGTTATAATTAAGAAAAAAAAGATAAAATAAATAGATAAGAATAATGCTTCTTAATAAAAGAGAAACATAAAATTAATAACAAAAAATAACGATATTTGTAAACTTAACAAAACCAAACAATTGCCCTCTAATGGTAAAAAGAAACAAGTTAATTTGAAAAAAGGACGAGTAAAACCCATTGCTAATGACTTTTACTTTACCATGTTAATAAAATAAAAAAATTGAAAAATAAAATAACTTTTCTGCCAGTCAAATTTCTAAAAAAAATATTAAAGAAAAAAACGTTTGCGAAACTTAATTTACAACAAATTGAAATTCGTCGAAAAATTAAAAAAAAAAAAAATTGCTATGAGCAATAACAAGTAATAATTAATAGCTTAATGATATAGAGTAATTTGATAAACTATCAATTAAACTCTTCGAGCCTTGTCATTTAGTCTTTTGCCAAAGGCCGGTTCCATTTCTTGGCAAAACGTTTTACAAACGGCCCTGTGTTTAAATAATGTCATCAACTTATTAATCACTAAACAATGTTAAATTTCATACTATCAATGTTTAAATAATAAATTAATAATACTGAAATAATTTACATGTTTCGAGAAATAAACATGAAATGTTAGCAAAACAAGCTTTTCAAACAAGTTTTAAATGAAATTATATCTCATATTTTATGGTCTATATCAGCGGATCCCAGCGCACCCTTTTTAGGTTAAAACAAATTCGCGGCACCTTTGTAGAACTAAAAAAGTATAAAAACTCCCAACAATAATTTTTAGAGCGGTTGAGTATTAAGAAAAATAAAAATTGTTTATAAACTTTTGAGAAAGTGGCATTGCGGTATCTTCGGTCAACCTACATACTTAATTTATTCCGTTTGGATGGGAGGATGAAATTGAATGGTAAAGTAAATATTATTATTTTATTTACTTAATATCTATTTACAAATATACAATTTAATTAAAATACTAATAAGTACATATCGGATTTTTGTGCAGTGAAAAACCCAAAAAGTGTAAAATCGTCCAGTAAAAATTCAAAATTTGTATAAAACACCTAAATCCTGCAATAATCAACTTTATTGTTTAATCTATAACTTTAATAAAGTTATATTATAATAAGCTTATCTAACCTTGATTGAATCAATTTAAACTCGCTAAATACTTTCTAAACTTATGTAAAAGCACATGTTCTATCAAACGTTCTCTTGAGCTAACTTTTTCTGGAGAGACTTTTTCATAGTTATCCGAAGTTACTGGTTAATACTATTCCAAGAATATTCCTCATTTGTGATTATCTGTTTTCTTAGGCTTGAATTCAGCCTCTTCACATGTTAATCAATACAGTGTTTTACCTCAAATTGGTCAATTTCAAAATATAAAATGAATAAATACTGGCATACATACACTTATATTCGTAGAATATGAAATATTTAGTTCAAGCATAAGTTACAACCAGTATACAAGAAAAATGATATAACAAAAATTATAGAAGAATGGAATTTTCATGATATATATATTTTATCGAATAGAGTGACATATATAAAGCGAGATGAAAATAATAATAAAAACGAGTAATGACAAGTAAAAGGTTATAAAAAGAAATCGTCGTACTTAAAACATTTATTTTAAAATTGCTAATTTGGAAAGTACAAGGGTTTGAGCTCGGTGCGATTTAATGAGTAACTAAGGAAATTTTATTCAAATAAAAAAAATCTTGATTACAGAAAATAATTTCAGGTATTATTGAAACAAAAATAAGATACAGCTTTAGATGGACGTATAAAACCGTTTGTATTACTTCCAAAATTCGTTTTATGTATGAGTAATCTAGATGAATTGAATGAATAAGTAAGTAAAGCGTGTAGTCCAAGAACGCAGGAGAAAAAAAGATGATATTTCACTCAAATAACGATAACTTTGATGAAAACTATATATGGTTAAGAGTTAAAAACGATTAGTCTGAGAACCATATTTTTTGGAATAGAAAAGGGGTCTGTTTCCAAACGTTAAAAAAAATATTTTTTCATTCGGAGCTCCATATTTTAGTCAGTTTAATCTCTTTTTTTCGGTTGGCTTAACAGACCCTGTAAATCTTTGGGCGCATAAACCAGCCTTCTTCACGCCTGCCTATCTTCGGCTACTGCTTTCCAGTTTGCTGTATGCTGCTCTTTTGGCCTCCCACGTGGTCTCTTGCCTACTATACTGGCGCTCATTGTTGTTTGAGGCGTCCTGATGGATTGCCATATGTCCCACCCATCAACCTCCTTGCCTTCATATCATGAGATATTGACTGACCAGTCTCTGCAAGCAGTCTGCAATATTAGTCCTCCATGATCTTCTGATCCTAGATTGCTCCCGTAATTGTACGGAGGATAACGTTCCGTTCAAATCTCTCGATTCTGCTCTCTTACGCAGTACTCTGCTTTGGTACCCACCAGGTCTCGTAGCCGTGTTTAATCTCTTAATCTCTAATTACTTAATTATAATTTGGATGATGAGAAATAATTTTATAAAATCCTGAACTTATTTTTCCTGGTGGCTTATATAACACTATTTTTCTGTTTTTATTCATACCAAGACCACTTTTTTACTTAACTACCTGTAAAATCATTTTATTTTTTATTTGTTGGTCGCACCCCCAACCATCCCAGAATAAATCTTCGGTATTCTATGCCTTCATGAAAAAAGAATCTTAAAGTGTTTATGCGAAGCTCATAATCAATAACTTAAATTTAAAAATCGTATACTCATTAATGTTCAAGTGGTATTCATGAATCAGATTTTTTATTTCTTTATTTGCTTATATTACAATGTAGCCAAGGCGCTATATATGTGGCCTAATCATTGTTAGTACAGGTTTTTTTTTTACAGATAGAGTTAGCTTACTATATAATAATTAGGATAAATTAATCAGTACAATATAAGAAAAAAAAAGTTTTAGAAAAATACATGTTTATCAGGGAAAACACTAAGCAGAATATACTTAACTTACTAAAAAATATTGGAGATTTTAGTGTTAGTAATATGCATATAAATTAAAAGAATAATACTGAAATTCCTTTAAATTCAATGACAATTATGTGATGCTATTTTAAAGGGTACCAACACTAATCCCTGTTAATTTCTATTTTTAAATAACACAAAAATAAGCGAGAGCTAATTAAGAAAAATTAAGTTTTCAAGACTTTTAAAATCTAGAACACTCTTCAATGATAGATCATCCGTGGCTACATCCATATATATTTAGATACATCTCTTTCTATAAGTCTTCAGAAAAAAACATTCGAGCATCAAATGCTTCAAACCATGCAAAATTTTCAATTATAATATATATATAT
>NW_027107000.1:464785-466428 GCF_000696795.3 Halyomorpha halys
ACATAGTGACATGAAACAAACATGTGGAGAATCTACCCACAGATAGAACTCCAATTAATATTTTTAAGTTAATCATAATAAATCCTACTAAAGTAACCTATTCGATCTTAAAAATTTAACATTCTTTTTCCTATAAAATAAAAACACCGTGGATGTCGGTTACTTCTCTCCTTAAAGGATAACATTGCTTAACTGTTGTTAAATGCAGTGTGTCACACCAGGGTTATGAGAAGCGCGAAATAGCAAGGAGAGAAGGTGGAAAAATATACTATCGGTGTTAGTAAAGTTTAGTTGAAAATTAATCGTAGGTTTTCTGGTATATTTCTTTCTCGTCCTGTCATTTTCTTTTAAACAATATAGCTTAAATTTTTATTGCTAGTTTGCTCCTAGTACAAAGTAACTATAAACGTAAGTTTAAAAGTATAAATAGTAGTGTAATCATAAATATGTTCAAATTCTATCCGTGATTAAGAAGCAATCGATAGTTTTAATTATTAACCCCTTCCTTAGTAGAACTCCCGAAATATATATATAAATTCCATAGCTCTGATGTGATTATTTTTTTATTGAATAAAAATAATGTTGATTCAAATTAATTTAATGATATTTTTTCTCAATATATTCACAACAGATGTTTTAATGAACATCTATTAATCTATTGTTTTGATTTAAAATAATCCAAAAACAAAGTATCTTTTCTTTGATTTTATTCCATTAGAAATGGTGATATAAAAATTATAATTTAATTCAGAACGATGTTATTATTTTCTTTTTTTTATGATATATCAAGTATCAGAGATAAGTACACTATTTATGTAAACCAAATATAAATTTCATCTCAAGCACATTTAACTCTAACATTTTCTATGGGATGGGGTCATTTTTTCATGGAATCTGTAGCTTGTAAAATTTTAAAATTCATAGTGAGGACTTTTATGAATAGACGCATCCTAAAGGCGTAAATCGCCTACAAATTTTACGATTATTTACGAATTTTGATGATTTGCGTGAAAATGCTGCGGAAAATTGAAAAATTCTAATGGATAAAGTCTTTTCATAATCCAATTTCCATTAGGAATCCGTCATCATAACTATTCGGCATCCATTTTAGTCTCCACGGCCGGTGGAGGAAACTGAAACTATGATAATGGATTCTTACGATGAATTTAATAAAAAAAAATTTGTTCTAAAGGTTTTCCGGTAACACACAAATCGTAAATACTGTAAATAATTGTTAGCAGTATTTAGAGAGTATCCAATATGAATTTTTTTTTTTTTAATTCCATTAAAACCATTGCTATCAAAAATCCGGAAAAAAAAAATTACTCCGTCTCATTCGAAATTTAATCAGATTTATGTGGTCTAGAAAAGAAATGGATATGGTCAGAAAATTAACAATATAATCAAAAGATAGATCAAATTCCATTGTTATCAACCAGCAAAATACAATTAAGGGGGAGGTGAACACATATACTGGGACAGCCTGTATTATATATTATAGTCTATTTCGCATCGTGAACTCCTTACGAAATATATATACTTAAATGAAAGATCCAAATATAAAAGCTTATGACTTTTTTTTTCATAGTAACATAAGTAAGTACACGTAGTTGATATAGTTAATTAAGCGTGAAAGAATATTA
>NW_027107000.1:467613-473571 GCF_000696795.3 Halyomorpha halys
TCCTTCCCAAGATTTTCAAGTGTATATGAAACATACAACATATTTACTTATTGTATTATTTTGTACAGTTGTAAATTACATTAAATAAATAATTAAAAAAAAAATTCTTGGGAAACTGATAAGTACGCAAACCTTATTTATAGTTGCAAAATTAAATTTATTTCCCCTTTGGAACATAGTTATAGTCATGATAAAAAAGATATAAAAATAAAATAAATAAATAAAGCGGTGTTTGGTAAACCTAAAAGAGACACAAGTAAGGTAATCCTAACAGAGGACGTAAAACTGTTTGGACACAAGTGATCAGAAGTTCAAATGTTATGACAGAAAAGACAGCTGTAAATAACTCCCAGCCTTATGCTGTTAACGATCGCATCAATATCAAACATACAATGAATGTATAATAGCTGAGCACACTTAGTTTCAACAAATAATGTTGAATGAATATAGTCAGTAGTTAGTGAATTTATATTGAAAAATCTATATCTCAAAAACCATTTGACGTCCAGACGTCTTTTAGCACTCAAATTAAAGCTCGTTTAATGGACTATGAAGTGGTTTAAGACGTTTATCATCGTAGAAGTAGTAGTTATCATGATATTTGCTAAAATAAATTGATTGATAGTTGTTCGAACAAATTTTCATTCGCCAAATTTATATTCATATACGAATATCATAAAAACTACACCTACGAAGATTTATATTAAATTTAACTAGCTTTAATTTGAGTGTTGGTTGACATCTGTACGTCCGATGGTTTTTGAAATAAAGTTTTTTAAATCTCAAACTTATAGTCGGAACAACTAACTATAAATCAATTTATTTTAGGAATTATCATGAAAAATACTATTCCCACGAAGGTAAACGTCAGAAAATACTTTATAGTACGTTAAACTAGCTTTAATTTGAGTGCTAATAGACATCTGTAGGTCACATAATTCCTGAGATATCGATTTCTCAAAATAAATTAACTAACTACTAATGTTCCGTAGATTTTTAAGAAATGTTGCTTTTTAAAAAGCTATATCTCGAGAACTATTGAACGTAAATAGCTCTATTAGGGCTAATATTTTAGGAAATTTACTATCCTTTAAATAATGTTCTTTAAGATTTTCTAGTGTTGTCCGTAGTGTTTAAGATATTGAGCTCCGAATGAAAAATTAATGTTTTTTTTTAAGGTTTTGAAACAGCCGCAATTTTTTATTCTCCCTACCTATACTTGGCAGACTCATCAGTCGTGACTAGTAATTATACATAGTTTTCATTAAAGTAATCAAAAATTTGGTCTGAGATAAATGCCTTTTTTTCTTCCCGGCTCTTGTACTATACGAATGAGGAGCAGAAAAAGGTAGTTAGAAATGCAAGGGAACTTGAAGGGTGGTACGTGATAGAATTACGATTCTGAAGGCATTTTCATCTCTATTTTTTTTATTAACGCTCAAAAAATATTCTTATTTACAATAATATCGAGTTTATTATTAGGATTTTTTTAACAGCTTAAATAATAAAATTATATTTTATAACTTTTTGAACTTTTTTTTCAACTTCCGAAATTAGCGATGGCCCAACAATGTCTCAGTTTTATTTATTACCAATGCCTAATTATGCATATTGGAAATATTTTTCCCAACGACTCATTTTCAAACACACTTACTTTTGTTTAGTTGTGCACCTAGAATTAATTTTTCTATCTCATATTACATTAAGTAATATTTAACTATGATAGATTAGGAGATAATATAGAACTAACATTTTGTCCCTTCATCAATGAATTAACATATCCTGTGACATCGGATTACTTCAAAATGTGTTTTAGCCAGACATGATCACTTATTTGAGTAGACTGATGATTATCTTAAGAAACCTTGTACTTTGAATTTTTTTTTTTGAATTTTTTTTTTTGTAATCCTTAAGATCTCTATAAACAATAATTTATTAGAATCAAATTGTAGTATAAAATTATTCTAGGAATAAACCGTAACATATGAATATTCGATAGGAAAGTAGAAAATATTTAGGAATAAATTAGTAATATTTCTGAAACGTAATTAAACAAAATGACTAGAAAAATTTGTGAGAATTTTTTTGCGTGATTAAATTTTTAAAAATGTATAAATAGTGTTAAAAAATAAATACACAATGTTTTTACATCAAATATTAATCTTAATAAATTGATAATTTTTTTTTAGACTACTATCTATTCTTTTAATTATTTCGTTCTAAAAACAATTAAACTTTCTTTTTTTTCGATTCTCTTCTGGCATTGGACTGATTTTTTTTTTCAGTATCCGTTTTAAACACAAGTTTGTCGAGAGTGTCTACAATCTAGGTCAGAGTACTTTATTATTTTCGGTGTTTCTCAAGTTACAGATTTTTATATACCGAGGGCGCCTAGTTTTTCAAGTGATTCAGAAATTCTCCTTCAATATGTTTTTTAACTTAAGTTAATCAATAAATATTCTTCATTTTTTTCAGGGCGTTTATGTTTGAACACCTGTTACTATTGATGGCTCAATCAGAAGCTGTTTCTTAAAAAAATTACTCATTTAATTCATGAGAATAATTATCAAACTATTTAAATTAAATTTAAGAGTAAGTACTTGCTGAAATCAAGGATTCAGAGATGTAATCTATTTTTTTCCCATCTATTTTTAATTTTGTTACCATTTAATTTACATATTTTAAAATATGGTGCGAATGAGCTCCATCATTACTATTCACATTATATATAAATAAAAGACAGAATATAATATTACACATTAAACAAAAATTTATTTTATCACAATTTATTAAAATTGGAACAATGAATTATTCAACTATTCAATAGTTATAAAATTAAATTGTTTCAGGATAATAAATTATAAATGTATGGAATTTGTTCCTGTATTTTATTCATTTTTTTTTCATAGGTGAATTGAAATTTACAACAGTAAATTATTTATTTATTTTAACTTAAGTCCCACATTTTACGTTCCAAAACAAACTTTAATTTGAGAAAATATTTATTTTAAATATTCGAAGAATACCATAGAAATTAGTTATTAATTAATTTATTAGTTTTTCTCCTAATGTGTGAATGATAAACTTTTTTATTTTTATTTATTTATTGATATTTAAAACTGCATTTACATAAAATACATCCATTAAATTTAATTTCAGTTTATAATGGAGTGATACAGGCATGTAGAGAAACTATCCATTAGTAACACTCTAATGACGTTTTTACATTAGTAGGTCTTGTGGCCATCTTCTTTTCAGGTGCCTGGGAGGATTGTCAGGATCAGAAGCAAGGTTAGAAACTAGGTTTTGGATGGTTAGGTAGTTTATAACGGAAGGAATGGTATCTAGTTCGGGCTAAATCGGTTACATGTGGAACATTAAGGTCATTGTGTATGATTTTATTTGTGACAAAGTAAGGAGCATTGAGGAATTTACGATGGATTTTGGATTGTAAGGATTAGATACGAGAGGAATTCGAAGGTTTAGTGGAGCCACCAAAGCTCAAATCCGTATGTCCAGATGGGCCTTATTACTGTCATGTAGATCAGTCTTTTGTAATGTGTTGGAAGTTTAGACCGTTTGTCTAGTAAGTGCTGTAATAGTCGGAGTCTGCGTGCAGTTTCCTGTCTTTTCAGTCTTTTGTGAGGATTCCAGGTTAGTCGTTTGTCAAGGTGTAGTCCAAGATAACGAATCTGTTTCACAGGGGTAAGAGCCACATTATTAAAGTATATTGTAGGGCAGTCGGCAGGTTTACGACGAAGAGTAAAGGTAATTTGGTGGGATCTATTTTAATCCTCCAATTACGATACCATTCTTCGAGAGCTGTGATATGGGATTGGAGAGTCTGGGATCCAATTAAAGTGTTATTATTAACTGTGAGCACACAAGGGTCATCGGCATACGTGGTGAGGATAGTGTTAGGATTGATTGGGATGTCAACTGTATAGACGGTTTTGAGGATGGAACCGAGGATACAACCTTGAGGAAATTTTATTCAAATTGACCTGTAATTTGGAAGTGAACTATACATTAAAAAAATTATTTTCCTGTTTGTTAATGTTTTGCCATCCAGCTGGATAGTTGATGGACGGATTTTATTTTATTGTATTTTTGGATTCAACAAATCTTGAAAAATTTTCTTTTAACGCGTTTTTTTTCTATGTCTTCAATTATTATTATTATTAACATTGGCGCAACAGACCACAGAGGTCCAAAGCTTCGCGCGATGTACTAATGAAATACATCGCGCGTTTCCTGACGTGGTTTTTTTCATAGGGTGGGTTCGTCACTCACTCGCCTATTTTTTGTGAGTGCCACCCATTGGCTCATTGGCCACACAAATGCCCGGTTTGGACCGGGGCTCGAATAGACAAGCCTTTGGGTCGGCAGACGGGCGCGTTAGCATGCTGCTACCGTCACCTCCGTCCTGTCTTCAATATCTGGGAATCTTCGCTTATGGGAAATCTAACATCTTTAAAACATAATACTTCCTTTATTTATGAATTAAATGACGTTACGGAAAACATCTTGTGCATTTTCAATACAAATTCTTATAACTATTACAAAATGGTGTGTGTGGTTAACAGCCTATCTCAAAAACACGAAGTAAGAAGAAATTGAAATTACATACTTATACTCTTCATAGAATTAATTTTTCACATTTTTTCGATTTTTTTGAAAACGGCAAAAACTATTTTGATTTAAATTGGGAGGTCAGTGTACAATTAAATATTATTTAATATTGGCTAAGTCTTATGCTCATATAAATAGTCTCACAGCGCTTAAATGAATTTTTAAAAATCTTCCTCTAAAGTACAGGGGTTATTTGGTTAATTTTAAATAACTAGTCCACATTTTTATTACTCATGAAAAATGGATAAATAATAAAATATGAAAGATTTGATAATTAACTTAAGGAAATAAGAGGAAAAATATTTTTTTCAGTTTTATTTTATTTAGACGTATTATATATCGTTGGAAATAATTACTTTTTTTATTTCGCTTAACCTATACTTGAGCCTTTAAGTCGAGAGGAGGGCTAACTCCATAAATCTCAATATTGATACAATAATAATTTCCTACTGAATACATGGTTAAGATCTCAATGCGAATTTTTGTTAACTGTTATATTTTTATATTTCTGCCCTTCTTTAGCAAAATAAAAAGTTAAAATTTTGAAACAATTTTTTTTTATTAGTAAAAAATGAAATTAGTCAATCTATTAAATGAATTTGTAAAATTAGTATGAGGACATATTGTTACAGTAAATAATATAAAAATACCTTAACAGAAATAAGCGAAGAATTTCAGTTCAGGTGGTAATTGAAAGTTGTGTGATTTTTTTAATTGATGTATATCATCTCTTACAGGAATCTATCCAAGAGAGCTCTGGAAATTAAGGAAGAGGAACGCTTAATGGGTTTCTCGACACAAGGCTAAGCTTATCAACATCCAGCGGGCAAAGTATAAATAGCGACAGAAGAAGCTACTATTTACAAAAGGAGCTAACTGGCCTGCGAAGGGGCCGCTCACAAGAAATATTTTCAGCTTATCCGCCTTTACACCTCTTCCCTTCACTTTCTCTATTTAATTTTATATATACCTTTTGGCATCCGCGCAGAGAGTTGTTAACACTCCTGGGACCTTTACAACTTTGATATAAATTCTCTGTAGTTGATGGGCGCGATAAATGTGGAATTGGTGAACTGAAAATCTCGCTCAAAGGAGTTTTTTTTTTTAGTAGTGTTATTAGAAAAACATTTTTCCATGTAGTAATGGACGTATCACTTTGAAGATGACATGCCTGAATATAGTTTTCAAATAATTAAAGTAAGACTATATCTTTTTGTTTCTCCAAAACAATTAAAGTAAATGCTTGGGACGCCCGTACCTCAGTGGTCAAGACACAGTCTTACCAATTTGAAGTCTATTAGCAGTACCGGTTCGAATCCGGCCTTG
>NW_027107000.1:475374-487840 GCF_000696795.3 Halyomorpha halys
TTTTACCTAATAAACGAACTAAATTAATAAAGTAAGTTTTTATTTTATAAAAATCAGATTAACGATGTCTCGGTCCCGACTAGGACGGATAAACGGGGTCCTACTGTAAAATCAATCATTGCAGCCTCGTTTGGATTGCAAAAACGTTCGCTAATACAATAATAGTCCCAATTTAACTAACCTATATTCGAAAAATATACTTGGCCCAAGCCATAAGACCGTCGTAAATAAAGCTTAGGGTCATGACTTCGTGGAAGATAGAATAGAACGCATTCCATCAATAAACGAGTCACAAACAAAAATAATGACAGAGGTTCAAGAATTCGATTTGTTAAATCAGGCCAGAGTTAAATTGGGACTTTTTGGCAAGACGAAACTGCTAAAATGTATCTTATCAATCTTTTGATGTGTCATCCCGAAAGAACCAATTACTCCTTTTGATAGGGATTTAGATATATCTGGTATTATAAATTATTTAGAAGAAGAGCGTTTATAGGATACAGACCTCATATTCATCTTAAAAGGGGGGGTCACGCACGTGGGCTCACCGATTTAAATGAAACTTTTTTTGGTGATACTATGTCAAAAAATATTACACATTAGGTCTTGCTAATATGTGAATGGGCTCTCGGAGCCGAGAAAAAACAATTTCACTTATTTTGAGAAATTTTTTTTATATTATCACATACCACCTTTGCTCTGCATGAATTTATTGATTATTATATATCAATTGATTCGCTGTTAATCTAGAAATACATATTAAATGAGTTTAAGTCTGTAAAATCATATGTCGCCTTCCAGCAATACAAAAAGCTTTCTTTAGGAAAATCAAAGTCAGGTTCGATTTTGGCGTCTTTTGAAATCCTTAGATACGAATTTTCATGTAAGTAAAAAAATAGGAATTTTTGGAGGACATTTTGTTTCTGCCGATGACCCGCTTTCACGAAATAAACTTACAATGTTATCCAAATCCAACGTAACTATTACCATTTGAAAGCTAAATTTCTGCTCTTTCAAGCCATATTAATATCTTTTAAATTGAACTTAAAACCTTTATATGGAAGAACAAGCAGTTTCAAATAATGAATAAAGTTTGTAAGATTATTTATCTAGTTAACGAAGGAATATAATATGGTTTGTATCATATCGAGCAGTTTTAAGGACCCTAAAACTTTACGTTTCGTGTAAAATAGTGATATAGTATTGAACTTATTGATTTTTTTGTGATTTTCGACAAAAAATCAAAATCGAAAAATTTGAGAAAAAACTTTTTATTTCTTATTTCTATGAAAATTCGTATCCAAGGGTTTCTTATGGTGCGAAAAACGAATATCAACTTTATTTCTCCATAAGAAAATATTTTGACCTACTTTGCTGGTTCTGTCTAAATTATTTTAATACTCTGATTTTATTATATCATTGTCACTGATATTTTTTTTCATCTACTTTACTATAAGTGACTTTTGGTTTTTGTCATTTTTTACACAATGAAATTCATTTAACATGATCTTTTGTTCCTATTATACACAAAAAAATACAAAAAACAAATCATATGGTATATAGTAACCATTATGTACATGCAGAGCAAAGCCGGCAGACGATGATATAAAACATTTCTAAAATTATTTAAAATATTTTTTTTCGGCTTCGATAGTGCATTGGCAAGAAACCCTCGGACCCGTGGCTAATATTTTTCTACCCAGTATAACTCAAAAACGTTTCATCATAGCCAGCAAGGAATTCACATCCTTGCTGGTTATACAACTTAACATGTAACATTTTTCTTTTTAATAAGAAATAATACATTATTTTTAAATCTATTTATAATATTTGCAAACAAAATAAGGCATTTACCAAATGTAGTGTGTGCAATGATCTTGAATTGCAGTTATCAATCAGTTTGGAAGAAGGTACCGTAAGAACAAGACTGGTTTAAATAAAAAATTATCCTAGAAGGGTGTAAAAATAACATTTGATGTTGGATTATGTTTCGGTGATTGTTTAAAGTTGTATCATACGGTACAACAAAAGTAAGGGTCATCCTTCTAGAAAAATTCATTAAATTCATTTTAATCCTCCAATTACGACACCATTCTTCGAGGGCTGTGATATGGGATTGAAGAGTTTGGGATGCAATTAAAGGGTTATTATTAACAGCGAGCACACATGTGTCATCGGCATACGTGGTGAGGATAGTGTTAGGATTGGTTGGGATGTCTGCTGTATAGATTGTGTAGAGAATGGGACCGAGGATACTACCCTGAGGAACACCAGCGGACTGAAAGAAGAGCGATGAATAGAAACCATTGTGGTTTAGATTAAATAATCTGTCAGTGAGAAAGGAACGAATAATGAGAAAGTAGCAAAATATTAAATAGCAGATTTTGGCTCCGTCGGATATAAACGTTGATTTTTCTTTAACTTTGTTTCTTTACAAAACATAACGTAAGCCATTGTTATTTCGGACTGTGTGCATCGTTTAATAAAACATAATAAAATTCTTATGAGAAACGTTAATTTAATGTGTAAATAGTGCAGTAAAAATAGCTTAAAATTTAGCTGTACTTAGAATTTAGTGTGAATTAATTTAAGCTGACCGATTCTAATGTAAATTTTTTTAGAAAATACGATCGTATAAATTCACCAATCTCTGCTGGTACGTAGTCCTAATATAACAGATTTTTCAAAATGGGCTCTGTATAATTTTAGGTTTATTGCCAATAACTCCTAAAGAGTTGGAAACAGCTGAAATATCATTGTAAACTAATTAGTAATGCATTTAACGAGCTTCAATTTGAGCCCTAATAGAGTTACTACTAATAATATAATGATTTAATATAATAATTCTTCAGATAGAATTTTATAAACTTATTTCGGCAAATATCATGAAAACTGTTATTCTGAGGAAAATAATCATAATAAACTACTTCGTGGTGTATTTAACGAGCTTCAAATTGAATTGAATTTACTTCAATTCATTAATCATCAAATTGTTTGAACAAAAAATTGGTTTTCGAAAAATTATATCTCGGAAAATATAAAACATCAAGGGTTTTATGAGTCAATTTGAAGCTCCTTAAATAAACGAAAAAGTGGATTATGGTTATTTTCCAAAGAATAGTAGTTATCATGATATTTTCAGAAACATTTTCACAACTTTTGCTCCTCATTATTTGGAAAAAAAAATATATAGGTTTTTGAAAAGCTATAGCTCGGAAAATATTCAACATAATGTCTCATTAAATAGCTCAACTTGAAGCTCGTTAAGTGAGCTAAAAAGTATTTTATAATGATTATTTTCCTAAGAATAGTAGTTTTCATGATAATTGTAACAATATTTTCACAACTTTGGTCCTCATTATTTGGAAAAAAATATTATTGTTGAAAACTATATCACGGAAAATATTTGATGAATGAAAAATGAGTTTTATTAGGATTCAAATATTAGCAAATTTACTCTACAAAAAAAAAACTTTTTATCGTGCGCTCGATAGTTTTCAAGATGCTGACCATTTACGAAGTTATAGTTCAATAGCTACTTTTTAAGGACATTTACTGTTCCTGATGTGCAGTCTAGGTAAAATTTTAAATTATTTTTTAACAGAAAATACGCATGTACTGAAACAAAATAACAAAAATAAAATTTTTAAAGGATAAACATTTTACTTCTGGCTATAAGAAAATTGATAAAAAAAAGAAAAAAGCTAAATCTTTTCATTGGAAATAGATTTCCATCTAGACAAAAATTCACTGCACTACACCTGGCATAACATAACGTTTCCTTTTAAAGTTGAAGATAGATTATACTTTCATACACATCTTGTAATATACCAAACTTTGCACAACTTAATTCTTCAAATTTTAATACTTAATATATTCAAGCTAATTGTAAAACATGAGGAGTTATTAGCTGTGGAACTAAAAATATACGGCGAAAAATCTGGCATATTAGGCTTACACACCTATTTTACCATGGTCTTTTGCAAATTGTTTTAGACTAGGATCTACTGAAAGATGATTGCCATGAGTTTACAAGAACTTCTAGATTAAATTGCAATTATACCGGATTAAAAGTCAAATACGCTTTATCTATGCAGTAATAATCATTATTTCACAGGTATCACGGGTAAAATCGTAAATAAATAATTGTTAATTTCATTTTCTTTTTTCCTTTTTTAATATAGCGAAATATATGGTGGCATAGCGAGAAAATTAATACATTAGGCATTATCCTTATATATTAATTTTTTACTGAAATCAGAACATGTGAAAAACATACGCAGTATCATGATATTTTCAGAAATATTTTCACAACTTTTGCTTCTCAATATTTGGAAAAAAATATTGGTATTCGAAAAGCGATAGCTCGGAAAATATTGAACATAAATGTCTCATTAAATGGCTTAACTTGAAGTTCCTTAAATAAACGAAAAAGTGGTTTATAATGAATATTTTCCAAAGAAAATTATAATAACAATCTATAATAAAATAATTATAATAAAATTGTAAAGGAATTATCCTTATAAACAAAATTTTTACTGAAATCAGAACATGTGAAAAACATAAACAGTATCCTACCTAATAACTATCCATTTTGATTTATAATATTTTATAGAACATTAATTACCCTTCAAATGTTTACCACAAAAATTACAAAAAATTAATTGTTTTTGAGTCATTTTGTTTACATAATCGTTTTTCCTGTTTTTTTCTCGGCGTTTCATTTCATTCACAATGCCTAATTTCCACAGATATTAAGACCAATAAAGCAGTCAACCCTTTTAGGAGAAATTATTTATCCTTTATATTCACTTTTAATTTCATTCCTTACTTATTTTTCTTGTTATTTAAGACCTTGGGGTGGCAATTCAAAAATTCATAATTTTTCTTTATCTTCATGATGGGCGAATCATACAACTGGTTCGCAGCCATTTTTGAAATAAAGATCCTAAAGTAAAAATATTTATTTTTTTGTCATAGCCGGTTTTAGAAGATTACCGAAATGAATGCTCAATCATTGGTTTTAATGAAGTATTAAGGTAAATATAGCGTACCAACTAAAAACCAAATTTAAGGAAACGGTTTATTTAATTATAATTGTTAACATTATAATTACAAAAGTAAGAAATTTTTTTTCTAGATAATATATTTATTTTAACTGAATAAAAATTTTATTTATTTCATGCGCGATAATTCAAAGTCTTTTTTTAACAATAGCTTGTTCCTTATACACAAAATGTTTACTACAGTATCTATTAACGGAGTTGTTGATTTACTATTTCCCTCAAACAGTAAAATAGTCGTTAAAGTTCCCTTTTGTAACAGTAAAAGTTGTACTGTTGCCAATGTGAAACCTTGAAAAAGATCACTCATTGAAAAGGAAGGGAATAAATTGAAGAAAATATAATTCACCAAGCGCAGAATCTCGGTATTGATAAGACAAGTTGAGAGTTGGTCATCGATGAGGGATGTACCATTATGTTGAAAGAAGCACACGATAACAGAAAAAAGTCTGATACACTGGTACACTGTGAAGGACATATTTTAGACAATAATAAATTGGCAACCAATAAAATCAATAATCATTACGGTAGGGCAGAGATTTCCAATCTTTATAAAAATCAGATTTATTTCTAAATTTTTGACTTTTTTGAAAAATGGGAAAATTTTCCTTTTTAAAAGCGATTAACCATTTAACAGAGAAAAATTAAAAATACGTATTATTTTCGTACAATTTAGTGACTAAAGCATACGTGGGGAAGCCGTGCTTGCGCACTAGTCGTTCCAAAAGATGCGGATTGAAAAAAAAAAAAAACAATGAAAGACTCGAAAGCTGCTAAATTCTTGGATTTTTTTTTAGCATACACGATTGTTGAAAAATTTGAAATTTGAAATACCAAACAAATTGCCGAATTGTTTAATTGAATATTTCGCGGCGCCTTTATGACGGCAGCCTCGGCGCACACTTTGGGAATCACTGCGGTAGCGTATTTCATTGCGTACTGAGAGCATTTACCATTGAGCTACCACAGACCAAACTTACAGTGCCAATATCTAGACTCTCGCTAAACCGGACTGTTTCATAAATAGTAAACAAGTAACCCCGGTACTCCAAAATTTCAAGTAAGTCAACGTACTAAACATACACTCATAGATAAAACGTAAACCAAACTTGAAACTGTATTATTGTTCATTTCTTTCATTCATAATTGTTCACCATATGTTTATTTATTTTAATAGCTTATAATATATACATATCTGAGGTGTACTCAGCAAGCTATTGATAGGTTAGCAAAAAGTAAGTCATATTATTCTTTCATGATAATTTTTCCTGGCCCAAAAAAAAAACAACAACACGAAAGTAAAATATTGAAATCAAATTATCAGCCTTGCTGTTCATTTTTATAACAACGTTTTCATATTTACGAACAAATAGTACAACTTATATATTCAAGTTGATAAAAGTAAGTAGAAATCTATCTTGAACAAGTATCGGAAAATCGATTTTTTTAGTCGAATTTTAGTATGTCCCCGGAATACTGCTATCAAAAGTTGGGTCTAGAAATTTATTTTCTACATGAGCCTATATCTCGAAAACCTAATACGTAATTTAATTTTTAAAAAACTAGTTTTGAACATATATTTTTCTTATCTAATCACACCTCACTGGAATGCATCTTATACTGCACAATACATAAAAATAGTATGCATTTCACACCCCTTCTCACCCTTTAGACTATAACTATGTGAATCGATCACGACACACTTCTAAGATAAAAAGTAGTTCTTATATATTGAAAAGATGACCACCCCTGCTATAGGATATCAAATAATTAGCTATATTGAGGTTTATGGGAACAAAAGAAAATGAGTGTGAAAGAAATCCGGGAAAAAATGAGGAATACAAGGATGTTCTTTGATTAATATAATGTATGAAATCTGGAGGTAATTCCAATATTAAACAATTGAAAATACCGAACTAGAAAATATCATTAGAAACCAAACAGCGGAACAAGACGTTTCCTTTAAATTATTTCAAATTTTGACCAGTTACATCCCTCAGCTACGAGGAGTAACGTGGAGTTCTTCAATAAGTTTTAATTGCTTTTTGAAAATTTTTATTTCAGCTAGCGTTTTGAAGCAATATACAATATTCCAAGCAATGAAATATTAAGAAATTAAATTAAATAAATTACGAAGGCTGTTTACCGATAATTGAAAATCCTAATATAGTACTCGGAGAGTACTTTTTATTTTTTGCTGTTTCTTGTTGGGTTGTTCCCCAATTTTATCAACATTAATTCCAAAAAAATTCATAAATATTCTCCGCCTGTATTCTTTTTAATGCCCTATGCTTTTACACCATATTCCAATAAAGTTTTTAATTATACACTGTACGATAGATTTAGATAAACTTGACATTCTACTGATACATTCGGCAACTCATTACTTGATCCAAAAGTTGGATAATTTCATCTTAGTGAGTAGATCTTGATTCTGTTGATTTACGGTCAATTTCTGTCCAATTAATTTTTCTATAAGATAAATTTACAAATTTTACTGTTAATTAAGTAGTATGTTTTTTTTAATTTTTTGCACTTGTAAGTATTAATGCAGAATATTGTCCTTTATCATAATAATTTAATTTAGGTACAAGAAATTAGTAAACATACTTTTTTTTTCTAACTGTACAAATAATTATATTATCCACTTAATACACACAATCTAGAGAAAATTATAATCAAAGATGGTAAAAAATACTATCGGGTAAATCTGGTGATGATCGCTAATGCACTGTACTATATATACAGATATACAAAACAATCATAGGCTGGCAGAGAGGCCAAACTAAGACTATTTAAGTCGGTGCTCCTTTATGGATCAGAAAGTTAGATAACTCTCAACAAACAAGGAAGCAGCATCATAGCAACTGTGAGCTTTCTCAGAAGAATAGTCAGTAAAACGAAGACTTCGGGAGCGAGATCAGTAAGTTACATCGTTCGGCAAGTCTGCAGAAAGGACGATAGCCGGAAGGCCAGGTTGTTTTCGGAAGCTACATCGGTAGGTAGACGTCCTCTAGGCAGATCCAGAAGTATGGACTCTGCCCACATTGGAAAACTGGAGGGGTGTCAAGAGGATATACCAGTCTTGGCAGAAGAAGAATAGCAGAGGGTAGAGACCACTGGACTAGATGAACAAGGACTCTGGTCCACGCTCCACACTCATCCCTTAATGGGGCCGGCACATAAGGATTAGAGAAACTAGGTTTACTCAGGCAAATTAGTATTGTATGATGATTATATAATTTTTTATAATTGATCAACAATATATAATAAATTACACAAATATAGACTTTGGTGATTTATGAGAGCAAATCATCGGAAACCTTGCGTTCTTGATATTTCATTATTATGATATCAAAGTAATATCATATATTTATTTAGGTATATAATCAAAAATCTCCCTTCTTATAAAGTTTATAAAAAACAAGGCACCACTATGGTATTTTCAGCTCCTGATATCACGTAATTGGTATTTTTAAATTTTATTTTTATAACAAAAATAAGATTATTAAATTATATAAATTTATTACTCATGTACGCATAAAGAACTGACTTTTGCGTTATTATATTTTGCTACTAAAAATTTCTGTATCAACATCAACGTATGAAGGTTAAGGAGTTCAGTACTTATTTAGGAAGTACTGTTTCTTGAACAATGGTTATTCAAGGAGGTAATTTGTTCACAATCATGTTCAACCGCCAGGTTCCTCTTTATACAGACTAGTGTCCCCCAAAAGGGCTCCCGGACCTACAGGGTTGACTCAAAATAATTATTTGCTACAGCCGGATTCGAACCCAAATCCGGCCGTTTGTAACACAGCGCCTTATTCCCTGAGCTACCCTGCTTTCATTTTTTATAAAACTTAATTTAAATAATGAAACTCATCTGGGCTATAATTGATATAAACCAAAAAGCGATATTTTATCTTCAACCCAGTCCTTTTAACTAGTCAAAAATAATTACGCATCAATAATCTGTTAAAATGGTAATTTCAGGACCATCACATGTATCATTGGGACAATTTATATATTTTCATTTAAAACAATTATATAAAAAGATTTATTTTATTAATCTTTATTTTTATCTGTTACTTTATTGGATCAGCTGTTTTTGTCGGGATTATATAAAATTATAAATTACTAAAGCACTAGCTGCTGATGCAATAAAAATTAATTCTGTATACTCAGTACAGAAATATTGTGCGCACTTTATTTGGCAAATGTTCAGACCTAAATGAGGATTTTCTACATTTGATTAAGATCTTTAAAAAAAGTAATTAGGAGATAAAAAAAAATTGAAATTTTATTGTACATAAAAAAGTTTTTAAGAGAATCCCCCAAATCATATAAGATTTGTAAGGTAATGTTTAGAAAATTCGGGGTCTCCAGATTCTATCTCAATGTTTTTTCAAATGTTTAACATTAGCAAATCAACGCACAGGAATGTTTTGTTCTCGACAGATCAATATAAGTATGTATCGCACACAACATACACTAACACAAAGTTCACCAATCTTTACAAATCTCTTTTCAGTTTGTCAGTCATTTTTAGCAGGAAATCCAATATTGAATTCCATTAATATATTTAAAATTATTGATCTAACTACGATTTAAGAGTTTAAAAATATATTTAATTTAAAAGTTAAAGGAGTGTGTCCAAGGGTGGATTTATTTATGTATTAAATAAACAAATAAATCAAATGAAAAATAATTTATTTCATTTTAAATAAATATGTTTCTCATGTTAGACTAAAACAACACTAACAAAACATATACTAAAGTTTAGTGCAAAAGTGTGTTGATTTTTTACAGCTAGCTAATTTATTTCTACAAATGAGATTTCCAGATTGATTCCAAATCTTAAATTAAATAAACAATGATTCATTATCATTTTTATTTTGATATCAATGACAATTAATGAACATTCGTGATAAAAAGAAAGTTGAAAAGTTAATTGAAACAATGCTTACATCTATATGAATGCTGATATAGTGCCTGATGCCAGCAAAAAAATCTAGTTTCATTTTACAATATTGGCTTCTATTTTTACTTAAAAATTAAATTTATTACAGATGTCTCAATTACTAATAAAACTAAAATTATAATTATAACGTATAATTTATTGTAATCTGATCCATATCCAGATCATATTTTCATAAAAATCTATATCAAACATTATTTTTTTTTTTTTATAATTTTATTTTTTAATATATACTTATTGGACTGGTCAGTGTTTTGTGTGAATAAGCAACTGTCCAGCAGCCACTCGAAATTATCTTGGTCCTCCATTCTAAATTTTTTTCATAAATTCTCTTTTATTTATTTTATATCTCATTTAATAATCTTTAGTCTTTAAGAAAAAAATTACCTATGTAGACTAATTAAAACACCTAACTAATCGGATTATTTTTATCGATGTCTTTTACGACTAATTTATATTTAATGTGGCTTAGTTGATTCATAAGAATTTAATCTAGTAAATATCAGTTAATTTTTTCTCTCCAACTTGCTGCTGTCGCTTTGCGATACAAGTCCTCTGATGTTGGTTTAAATTTAGTCCTAAAGTTTTGAAACGTTAGTCTTCAAAGCTTAATGATCCTACGTTTTGTGTATATTTCATGGAGTCTCAATTTTTAATAAATTGTATGAATTTAAAATATATATTTTTGTACGTTTGAGGAATCAACGGTACTAAGTAGTCACGCGAACTTCAGAGAAAACATCCAGATTTTACGACTAGAACTGACTTGACTCGATTTTATCAGTCATTTTATCTGTCTCCTCAGAGAAAAGTGGTGCCCTAATTTATTATATTGTAATTTAATTGATCAGTTTAAATTCGGTTTATTTAATCATGTACGGTAACTATAAAACCAATGTTTTCCGGAATCTACCAAGGATACACAAGTCGCTATCAACTTAAATACACCGCAAGGCCATCTTAATTATATGTCATCCTTGATACTACTTATTTATTTTGACTGTCAAGGATAAAAAATAAATAAATAAAAACTAGGTAACATGCAAAATAATAAGAAGTCAGAATCTATGTTGACTCCGAAAGATATAATAGTAGATTATAAAAAATAATAATACTTTTTTTTCAGTTTCTTTAATGATTTCTGGTATGTATAATCCTATTTTAATAAAAAATAGAATAATTTAATATGATAACGTGAAGTATCAAAAAATGTTTTCTTATATACTGAGTCTGAGAAAAATGATAAATTAATTATTCAGTTAAAATCGGTATACTAAGCTGACTGAATTGAACAAGAACAAAAATAAAAAATATTCACAAAATAAAAAAGAATTATGGAATTAATTATAATTACATTATTTGATACGTTACCTGTCTGATTTTTTTTTATTAATTTAACGATTCAGTCTTCAATAAATATATATCTAATTACAAAATTAAAAAAATATAATAAAGGATAGAAAGGAGCTTCTGTGTGTACTTACCCCTGCCTTTAGAGGTTGACGGAGAGCCGACGGAACACTCGAAATCTAGAATGGGACTGAGAGTAGTGACTGTGTTAATGCATCGTATTTCTGTCTGGGGCGCTACTATGCCAAACCCTATACCCTTCCACCTTGGGCCACCTTCCAAATATACTTACATATCCTTCTACTCCCTGTCCTATTGTTTCTTCTTTGGGCATTTATTTTAAAACATTATTTTTTTAATTACCGGAATATAGGGGCAGTTAATGATGACTTAGATATCCCCGCCATAGCGTCCGAATACAGAAGCTAATTAATTGTGTTTAATTAGTTGAAATTTTAATGAATTAATTTTTGAAATAGTATAGTATTTCAGAATTTCCCTAGTATTTTAATTTAAATTTAAAGAATTAATTAATATTCGCCCCAAATACCAGGGGAATAGAGGTATATTTAAAATATCGTTAAATTTTTTTTTTAGAAATTAATCTATTCATAAATTTATTCAACTATGTTGGTAAAAATTTCTTGTCTTCGGTCTTTAATTTTTCAGGCAATGATTCATTTCTCGGCGACGAATGTAAATAATGGCTTGCTAAGTCTTGAAAACTAAATTAAGTAATTTTTTTTTACTAATACTATAGGCAAGATTATTTCACCATAATTTCAATTTACTGTCAAGATGTAAGTTTTGGCAATCACGCTGTCATCAGGAACACTGTAACAATTCAAAATAATATAATTTTATAACATCGATTCTGAAAAAAATTAATTTACAATTGATTCTATTACCGATCATGGGCAAAATCCTTGAAAAACTCATTTTGAAACGCCTATACCCCATCCTGGATTAATCAGATAATCCCTGATCACCAGTTTGGATTTCGAACATCCCACTCAACTATCCAGCAATGTCATCGTGTAGTGGACGTAGTCTCATCTTCTTTGGAGCGCGG
>NW_027107000.1:488630-488963 GCF_000696795.3 Halyomorpha halys
TCTTCAATTGTTAAATGAATAATTTTATTTTTTAAAAACGAATTAATTATATTTAGTCAACAACAAAAAATTGAAAACTCAGGAGTGCTACTATCACAAGATTGTTTTAAACTTTCATCATAATCGAAAATAACAAACAAAAAACAGTCCTTTTCAAGACTTCCAAATGTACCGATTGCGGTTTTTCTCTTCCATAAGCAAAAACATGTTTTATTGATTTCTTCTTTTTATTTTTATCTAACCTTAACATCCCATTCGTTGCAGATTTGACCCAAAACAGATATGCGTCTTTTTATTCCAAACTCCTTAACCATCCTAACCCATTAATTCTTA
>NW_027107000.1:489193-494489 GCF_000696795.3 Halyomorpha halys
TTGTATTATTTTGTACAGTTGTAAATTACAATAAATAAATAATAAAAAAAATTTTTATCTAAGTTACTTGAATATTAACAAACTTCTTTAGTAACTTATACTTCGAAAAGTATGGAACTAATCCACCCAGACCACATTCAAAACGTAGTAAAATGATAGAATGAAATCTGTTCCCGACAATATTAGCCAATCTTCTACATCAAAAAGTAAAACATTCAATAACATTAGGAAACTAATGTTATTGACGCTAAAACGCAAAGCAGTCAGAAACATTATTGGCGATCAAATATTTTGCAGGTTAGTTTCAAATAGAAGTCAGCCCTCAATTCAGGTAACTAAAACCTCTTAGCTACTCTAAAGGCGTGATCAGTTGTTTTGACCAACAATTTGCCACTATAAAGGAGATAAAAGACAAATTAAAAGATATCGTTACTGATGTCTTTAGAATTAAAATTTTATAAAATAAAATAAGATTTTCGTATTGTTACAACAAATTGAATATTATAATTATCATAACAATTGCATACTTCTGTTCCACAACTTCAAATTTAGCCTAACCTCGAGAAAAATTCGAATAATTTTCAGTTTGATTTAAATTCTCAAGTAAACTTAGTATAAATGATGCAGTAATTCGTCAATTTGGAAAGTACTATTTAATCCTATAAATAATCTCATAAGATTGAAAGCTGAATAGCTTGAATATAGAAATTAATTAAGTGGCAAGGTAAATAATTTAATTTTGTTGCATTCATTCCCAATCCAAGCCCCATATTTTCAAATTGTAACATAATTTAATATTACCTTCATAAAATAATCTGAGAATTGCAGTAAACAATTAGAACTTGAAACTAAACCAAACACAGTCACTGACACGAATTGTAAGAGTTCCGCCTGGAATTAAAATGTACACTAATATATTACCTCCACAATGTAGAACCTTTCGCGCCTCAATCCAAGAGATCGGCAATACACCAGTGTTACCAGAGCCCTAAGTAATAATGAAAGCTAATTTTATTAGTCCATAGTCTATAAATAAAAGTATATAAACTACAAATTACAAACACTATTTTTTTTTTAATGATAGGGACCACAATCAGTGATATTAAAGGAGTTTAAAAGTAAAAAATTATAAGTCAGTAATATAGAAACCGAAGCAAGTACAAATTACAAAACTAATACTATTAGTCTTGTAGATTTATCTTAATTCAATTACACAGACTTGTACAATAGTGACTTGTACTTTAGTATTTTTTAATTCCAGTAATATCACTAATAGTCCTCCCTATCATGAAAAAAATAAGTACTAGTATTATTACTACACTAGTTTCTACACTTGTACTATGAACTAATACTATTAGCTTTCATTATGAAACAGAGCCCTGCTAGTAACACAAATTAGCAAAACGTTTTAATGTTAACTTTTTTTTTTTTTAACTCTTGCCACTCGATTAATTTACAGGTTTGGGATTATTACATGCGTTACTGCATGATTATTGATTAAAACGTATGTTCCACATAAACAAATGATTTTTATTTTTGCAGCCTAAAAAAGAAGAAAAATAAACTAATTCATTAAAAATTATTTTTGATTTATTGATACCACCTCATAAATACCATACGGGACGGCTGCTTGTTCAGAGTAACAGTTCTTAGCCCTGCTCATTGCTCGAGTAAGAGTCTTAAGTACCAAATATTAACGCGTTTCTACATCACACAAACCCACCAATCTAACTATATTACTTTCCTCAAGAAATTTTTTTAAATTTGTAAACCCCAACTCATGAAATCATAAAAAAAGTAAATAATTGATTTTTGTGAAGTACAGCTGTGTGGGGATGAAGCATACCAAATTTATTCATAATTCTAATTAATTAAGTAGTGTAAATAGAGCGTACTTTAAGTATTTAATGAGTTGTATCTATAAATACATACTAATACCAGGAACAAATAAATAATTTTTGTTTATTTGTGTATCTTTGCTGACCCCACCCCCGACCATTTTCTCACTTTAGATTTTAAACATTGAATTTTTTCTCCAAGTTTACTATTCATTGGCACCAAATTGGAATTTGATGGTTTAGTGAAGCCCCAAAGCTCAACTCCGTAAGTCCAAATAGGCCTCATTATGGTCATATAAATGAGCCTTTTGTAATTAGTTGGAAGTTTTGACCGTTTGTCAAGTAAGTGCTGTAATAATCAGAATCGATGAGCGGTTTTCTCTCTTTTCAGTCTTGTATGAGGATTCCAAGTTAGTCGTTTGTCCAGACTTAGTCCTAGCGAATCTGTTCGACTGGGATAAATGGTGTATTATTAAAAGATACTGAAGGGCAGGAAGTCATAGTTTTACATCAAATGATAAAAGTGATTTGATGAGATTTTAATCATCCAGCTTTAATACCATTCTCCAAGGGACATGAGATAGGAGGGTTTGGAATACATCGGATGTATTATTATTTACGGATAGAATGCATATGCTATCGCTATACCTGGTGAGAATAGTATAAGGATGCGTTGGGATATCAGCTGTATAGACTGTGTGAAGAATACTACCAATGATACTTGGTATACAAGGGACCAAGGTACTACCCACAGGTACACCAGTAGACTAAAGAATGACGGATAAATTAGCGCTAGTATGATTTACTTTGAATATTCAGTCACTGAGATATGATTGGATAATGAGAAAGTGTGTACAGGGAAGGAATTTACGAATCTTGTATTTCAGTTTCGGGTAATTACCTCGATCAAAAGCCTGTTTCACATAAAGAAAGACTAGCGAGCAGTATATTCCAATGCAGACGAGGCAACATCCACCACATGATGACCTACCTAGAGAGTGAAGTGGGATGTTCGAAATCCAAACTGTTCATCTGGGATTATCTGATTGGAATCTAGGATGGGCTACGGGCGTTTCAAAATAATTTCTCCAGAATTTTTCCCATAAAAGGTAAAAGAGAGATTGGACGATAGGAAGACGGGTATTCTGGCGGTCTTTAGGGTTTGGATATCATTTTAACTGTAGATGCTTTACACGGGTAAGGAAAATATGTGGGTTGGGGTACAGCGTTGTAGATGTATAGGTTAGGAATAGAACAGCTTTTCGAGGAAGATGTAATAGGATATGGAATGTAATTGGGACGTATTCAGGAGCTCTGTGGGAAACTAATTTCTATGATTTTAGATATTATTATAACAGTATTCCAACCAGTTCTGCTCTATGAAGCAGAGAGTCGCACTTTTCTACATCGTTATGTAAGCAAACGGAGATGCAATTGGTGTGAAGCATCCAGAATAAGGCAAAAAGCTGAATTCGAAATGAAAGTATCCGGGAAAACCTCGGGGTCTTGTCAGTTAGAGCAACACCAACTGAAATACACGTAGTTTGGCCATGTGAACAAAATGAGCGATGAAAGAAAGATTAAATGATTGATTGAGGCCAGACCAGAAGGAAAGCACCCCCGAGACCGAAGGAATGAAGGAAATAGCAAATTTCCTGATCTCGAAAGTTTGAGAAAATGGGTAGAGGATAAACCTTCACTTCTTGTTGCAGCTTGGAGGCTGAGAAAGAAGAACACTTACACTTATTCACAAAAAATCATGATCTGGAATATTACTTTTCTTAAGATTTTGGTGATTTCTATGAATTTTTCTAATTGCGAGATTTAAGTGGATCATATTATTTGATAATTTGGTGCCACTTATCTTTATATTCGTTTTTTGTATGGTGCAAACTAAACATGTTTTACGTGGACAGGTACTATCAGTAAACAGTAACAGTGCTTTAACTGGATTAGAGAATCTTTTTTTTTTTAGTTTTTATCTTTTGAAATGATATAATTATAAACATTACAATATGTACAACAAGACTAAAGTTAAGTATATAAAAGAAATTGATACGCAAAATAAAAACAAATACGTTTGTCTCTAGAGTTACAATTACAGTAATGGTCGCTAGGTAGCAGCAGATCAGGAGCCTGTTTTATAATAAAGTACAAACTCATACTATTAGTCTTTTGCTTGTACTTTGTACTATTTCGAATCATAACTACAAAGTAAAAAATACAAGTTGTACTTTCGAAAGTACAAGGAAAACATCGGAAGGTTACACTATCTGATGTTTTTTGTTTGCTACCGTTATTAGACTTCTAAACCGGGAAAATAAGTGACATGGCCCAGGTAATAACGACTCTTACAGCTCTAGTAAAAAGCTCGCCAAGGTCTACTGTGTTCTCTCAGGCACTAGTAGTAAGAAGCAGCCCTGATTCAAAAGAATTAATCCTACATACAAAGATAAAATTGTTCAACTTTTTCAACAAGGATTAATTTAGTGATATATCAGTATAATGTTGGGATTATCTCACTTGACCATGTAATACATGACCTTTGAAAAGAGGTCTGAGGACTTTAAAGTCACAGAAGGCGAATCATAACAAATTGAGCGTAAAGTAATTACACTTACACGAAATCCCGATATCAGAGACAATGAACTTGCAAAAAATATCGCATCATAACAAGGTAAAAATATTACACTTCAAACTGTGAGAATTTGGCTCAATGAAGCTGGATACCAAAGATAAAAATATAGCCGGTTCGTTAGTTACACTGTCACTCACGGAATCCCAAACCATGATGTTCAACAGTTCCTTTCTAATACTTGGATTCGAACGTCTTTTGCCTCTTGACAATTTTTATGCAATCTGGCCTAAAAATTTTTAATTTTATTTCATCTGAAAACAATACATTATTTAACCATGGATGTTGTATGGTAACAGGATCTTGGGTGAACTACCCATCCCTGCATTTCTTGGATAGTGGCACATCTGGCAATTTTATATTCTACGTATTCCTTAGATTGCACTGTAGGCTGGGTTTTGATAACCCTGCTAGTTATGGATAGTCAGTAGGACGATCGCGGTAGATAAAAAAAACTTCAGACAGTAGTAATGTCGTTAGAATAAGTCCAATTCCAAATAAAAAATCAAAACTATGCTTTTGTCAGATCTGCCTTTAGCATAGCAGAAATTTGCTCTCGGCTGCTATCTTTTTATTCTAGGAAGCCACCTTCATGGCTTCCTAGAATAAAACCTATATAACCTTCACAGTTAAGGGAGTAAAATCTTTACCTTGCTATGGTGCAATGTATTCTGGGATTTCGCGATCACTGGATCACTGGTCATTCGTTGCTGACAAATTAAGAAGTTATTAATACTAGAACTGTTACTGTTTCAGTTCTTTTTTTGTTCAATATACTAAAGATGTGGTTGTAAGGGTTTCCAAATGTTTTCCCTTACATGTG